>NC_036851.1:11294765-11384423 GCF_002910315.2 Salvelinus sp. IW2-2015 | reverse complement strand
GAGGAGAGGAATGACAGTTACAGAGAGGAGATGACAGTTACAGAAGAGGTTAGGAGTGAAAGAGAGAGGAGAGGAGATGACAGTTACAGAGTGAAAGAGAGAGGAGAGGAGATGACAGTTCAGAGTGAAAGAGAGAGGAGAGGAGATGACAGTTACAGAGGTAGAGAGAGAGGAGATGACAGTTACAGAGTGAAAGAGAGAGGAGAGGAGATGACAGATTACAGAGTGAAAGAGAGAGAGATGAGAGATGGAAGTTACAGAGTGAAAGAGAGAGGAGATGACAGTTAGATGAAAAGAGAGAGCGGAGAGGAGATGACAGTTACAGAGTTGAAAGACGAAGGAGATGACAGTTACAGAGGGAAAGAGAGAGGAGAGGGAGATTCACAGTGAAGAGTGAAAAGAGAGAGGAGATGACAGTTTACAGGAGTGAAAGAGAGAGGAGAGGGAGAGACAGTTACAGAAGTGAAAGAGAGAGGAAGATGACAGTTACAGAACAGGGAAGAGAGAGGAGAGGAGATGACAGTTACAGGTGAAAGAGAGAGGAGATGACAGTTACAGAGTGAAAGAAGAGGAGAGAGGACTGACAGTTACAGAGTGAAAGAGAGAGGAGAATGACAGTTACAGAGTGAAGAGAGAGGAGAGGAGATGACAGGTTACAGAGTGAAAGAAGAGAAGAATGAGACGGAACAGTTACAGAGTTTGAAGAGAGAGGAGAGGAGATGACAGTTACAGAGTGAAAGAGAGAGGAGAGGAGATGACAGTTACAGAGTGAAAGAGAGAGGAGAGGAGATGACAGTTACAGAGTGAAAGAGAGAGGAGAGCGGACACATAGACATGTGATGGTGGAAGATTGGTGTCGTTTTCCCGCTATGCCTCGCTGTAGCTGCCCCACCATGTTTAGGACATGGGCCAGTCCCAGCGAGATGAGCTACCAAATCAGCAGAACGGTTACCACAGATGTGTCCTCACCGTGGGGAATGAACAGGAATAGGATAGCTCTTCAATACCAATACAGTATCAGTTTTTATGGATCCATTGTACACACTCTGTTGGTACTACCCCAGGCTGTCAATCATCTGTTTGAGTGGGATGCCCTCAGAATCTCTCCCAAGGAGAGCTCTGATTGATCTGCTCTTTTCTCTCACTCTCCTCTGATTGGTGGAGTGACAGAGCTGGGGAAAATCCCTCTTCTCTTCTAATGAATAATACACTAGGACGTTCACTCTCATCGCAGAGCACTCTGGATTGACGAAGAGTCGTTTGTTAGTTGTATACCAACCTCACGACACACTTTTGGAGTCCTGCACTATCATCAGTATTGGAATGCACTTTTAGGCAGAGAGAATTATGACCCACGACTGCCTTTAGATTCCTCTGGTGATTTGAAAAAGTCTTCTCCCTGTCTCTCCTAGTAATAACCCTAGCAGGCTCGTCTTCTTCATCTGTCTCCCGTGAAGCTCAGCACAGCTCCATGGCTGTTCTCCTCCTCTGTAGGTATGCCTCAGTCCGCTCTCAGCCGCCTGCCATGATTAGCCAATAAATAACTAACTGCATGTCATAAATCAAGCCGGCGAGGCTCTGTCGCTGCGATTTCCACAGCATTCCCCCCTGACTGATCACTTCAGTGTACAGAGAGAGGAGAGTGGGAATGAATGAGGCTCTCCGTGTGGAGCAGAGCTGGAACGATGAGCCTTATTAAAACCATCGTCTGGAATATCCACAGCGTTATTTTACTGATACTTTTACATATCGTAGCTCGCCTGAGGAACAATCCTCTCATGGTGAAAAATGGCTAAATATCAGTTTGGTTTATGGTCGAGACTTAAACGATCCGTATTATTTATTAATTGTAACACTGATTCCACGTCTGCCGTTATACAAATGACACCTTCCATTGTGCTGATGATGATCCAGTCGGTTATCGCTATCTCCCCTGGGGGTAGAGAGGCACAGCCCTTAATCTCATAGCAGCACTGTAATCGAGAGAGGGGAACAATGGAGGAGGGGATTCAAATCAAATCAAATCAAATGTTATTAGTCACATGCGCCGAATACAATAGGTGTAAACCTTACAGTGAAATGCTTACTTACGAGCTCTTAACCAACAATGCAGTACAAATAAGAATAGGAAATAAAAGTAAGTAATTAAAGAGCAGCAGTAAAATAACAATAGCGAGGCTATACACAGGGGGTTAGCAGTACAGAGAATTCAATTAGACATCAGAGAGTTCGCGGAGTGGGAGCTTTGTATGCCACATACCTTTTGTGTCAACATTACTTAGCCTCTCTGTGTGTGACATTGTCCTGTAGCCTACTCCATGTCTGGGTCTGCTCTACCTAAACCTGGCCTGTCAACAGGACTCATGCTAATTAAGGAGCAGCTACATTGAGATGGAAGTTGCCTGGCCCTTCCCACAGATCTAGTACTAGACCCCAATTACTAACCTTTACCTTGAGGGGCATGAGAACATTTCTGACCCTGTATCACTGGTTGGGACCAACCTCTACCTACTCCCCGGAGAGAGAGAACACCCAGCAGGGGGCAGAAGAGAGACAGAGGGAAAGAGGGAGGAAAAGATTCACTGGGGCCATTTGAGTCTCTCTAGTCAAGTCTAGCATTCTCTGTTCTATTCTCCATCCAACAATCCCCAGCAAACCCCAGGTACACACTCCTCACCACTCCTCAACCCCCCCCCCCCACCCCCCCCCCCCCCCCCCCCCCCCCCCCCCCCCCCCCCCCCCCCCCCCCCCCCCCCCCCCCCCCCCCCCCACACACACTTCCTTGCAGGCTGGGTTTTATCGTAATCCTCATCATGGCCCTTGGCATCACACTCCGCAACCCCTGTCTGCCCGTTATCTTCGAGTGGAGAGATCGTGTCACTGTGTTGGGGGTTACTGCTCCTCTATCAAAGATGGAGGCTTGTGAGAGAGTGGAGCAGCTAGGGAGGACTGGAGCGACAGACAGGCGTACGTAAGGAGGGCACTGAGTTTGACAGCGGATAAAAGGTCCTACCTACAAACCTTATCTCAGTCAACATAGGGCCCGCTCCTGGGATGGGACTTTATCGCTGTCAGAGTTCAAGCCACATAGCCAGCAGGGCCTCAGGGTACATTTGATGCATAAAAAAACCTGGTGATAGTGTTTGGCTTGGAGTGTGAACCAGGTTGGATATCCTCCTGTGGAATATGTAATAGGGTTTAGCTCTGATAAAAGATACTAGCACTGCTGCCAGAGGTTGATTGGAATGTAGTCAGGTGCGCTCGCAGCAGGGATGAATAAAGAAGTGATTTACTCTCTTTTATCAAAACATAGCTCGTTTGTTCGATATTCTGTTTCCTAGGCTTAGTTCCATTGACCGTGTGGAAGGTTCAGAGAGAGAAAGCGAGGCAGCCAAATGGCAGATGAAGAATGAGAGCTCAGTTTCAGTGCCATCGACTGTGTTCTCCATCAATGCTATTCTGTCCCAGTGTGGCACACTGCCATCGCTCGGGCAGGGTAGAAGAGGGCAAAGGCCTCCCCCTCCCCACTGTCACTCAAGCATTTACATAAATGTCCCTTTTCCCCCAACTGTGACATTTGCATAAATCCTCAGACTGTGTGAAAACTTTGATTCAGAGTGTTGACCATAAATGGATGTTGTTTGGCTCAGAGAGGGCCGGACTGGGAGAGACGAGCAGTGGGAAAGAAGATACAACCTCTCTTGACATTCTCTTTTACTGTAGTTCCACACTGCAGTTGAATCACATTTCCCACACAGAAATACATGACACACCTCATTCTCATATTGCATCAGTCAATTCCATGGTTCTGAACCCAGGTTAACGCAAATGGAATACTGCTTTTTCAACGACAGTTCTTAAACTGAAATGTGGAAGCATCCCCCTTTTAAGTGCACTCATCTCCTCGTCCTTCAAAACAACCACTCTTCATTTCCTCCTGTCTTGCCTGTTCGTGTCCACGGTGGCCAATCTGTCAGTTCTCATTCAGCGGGCTGCTCCAGCCTCAGACAGGATGCAACATGGCTCCCCCTGGAGTGGCTCCCTGCATGTCCTGCCATACCCTGGTGTTGCTATGTAACAGCAGTCACTATGAGGAGATGTGGGGAAATCCTTGACCTAACACACGGCTGAGATCTAACAGTCAAGTGTTCCTCCTCTTCTTCTCACCCTGACGAAGGCTGATGATAGAACTATCTCACAGACTTGCAGAGACCCATCCTACTTTATCTCACAGACTTGCAGAGACCCATCCTACTTTATCTCACAGACTTACAGAGACCCATGCTACTTTATCTCACAGACTTACAGAGACCCATCCTACTTTATCTCACAGACTTACAGAGACCATCCTACTTTATCTCACAGACTACAGAGACCCATCCTACTTTATCTCACAGACTTGCAGAGAACCCATCCGTACTTTATCTCACAGACTTACAGAGACCATCCTACTTTATCTCACAGACTGACAGAGACCCATTCCTACTTTATCTCACAGACTTGCAGAGACCCATCCTACTTTATCTCACAGACTTACAGAGACCATCCTACTTTATCTCACAGACTCACAGGGACCCATACTACTTTATTTCACAGACTCAAAGGGACCCATCCTACTTTATCGCAGACTCAGGGACCCATGCTACTTTATCTCACAGACTTACAGGGACCCATCCTACGTATTCCAACAGACTTAGAGACCCTTCCTACGTTATCTCACAGATTCACAGAGACCCATCCTACTTTATCTCACAAACTTAGAGACCCATCCTACTCTATCTCACAGACTTACAGAGACCAATCCTACTTTATCTCAGAGACCCATCCTACTTTATGTCACAGATAACCATCCTACATTATTTCACAGAGACCCATTCTACTTTCTCACAGACTCAGAGACACAGTCTACTTTATCTCACAGACTTACAACGAACCAACCTTCTTTATCTCACAGACTTACAGAGACCCATTCTACTTTATCTCTCAGACTTAGTGACTCATCCTTCGTTATCACAGACTTTCAGGGACCCATGTTACTTTATCTCACAGAGTCACAGAGACCCAGCCTACTTTATCTCACAGACTTAGTGACTCATCCTATGTTATCTTGTGCTGCAGGTAGCCTAGTGGTTAGAGCGTTGGGCCTGTAACTGAAAGGTTGCTAGATCGAATCCCAGAGCTGACAAGGTAGAAATCTGTTGTTCTGCCCCTGAACAAGGCAGTTAAACCACTGTTCGTATTCCGTCATTTTAAGTAATAATTTGTTCTTAGCTGACTTGACTAGTTAAATAAAGGTGAAATAAAAAATGAAAATCTCACAGACTTACAGAGACCCATCCTACTTTATCTCAGACTTAGAGACCCATCCTGCGTTATCTCATAGACTCACAGGGACTCCTCCTACTTTATCTCAGACTTACTTATACCCATCCTACTTTATCTCAGTCTCGCAGAGACCCATCCTAAGTTCTCACAGAGACCCATTTTACTTTATCTCACAGACTCACAGAGACCCATCCTACTTTATCTCACAGACTCACAGAGACCCATCCTACTTTATCTCAAAGGGACCCATCCTAGTTTATCTCACAGACTTACAGAGATGCGTCCTACTTTATCTCAGACTCACAGAGACCCATTCTACTTTATCTCACAGACTGACAAACACCCATCCTACTTTATCTCAGACTCACAGAAACCCATCCGACTTTATCTCACAGACTCAGAGACCCATCCTACTTTATCTCAAAGGGACCATCCTACTTTCTCACAGACTTACAGAGATGCGTCCTACTTGATCTCAGACTTACAGACACCCATTCTGCTTTATCTCACAGACACAGAGACACATTCTACTTTATCTCACAGACTTACGGAGGCCCATCCTACACTATCACACAGACTTACGGAGGCCCATCCTACACTATCACACAGACTTACGGAGGCCCCATCCTACACTATCACACAGACTTACGGAGGCCCATCCTACACTATCACACAGACTTACGGAGGCCCATCCTACACTATCACACAGACTTAAGCGTTTCCAATGGTGGTTCTCTTTCTATCACTTAAGAAACGACGGACCATTCTTCCTTTCTTTCTCTTCCTCACATGCCCCTGATAGGAGCTGTTTAAATAGTTAACCATGGTATTACATCACTCTACTATTGGGAAAAATGGAAAGCATTCTAGTTTGCTGAGGATAAGTCGATATTCAATTAACCCAGGCAGACAGTCATGGTGACTGTTTATCAATAGCTCGTTTTTAACTGCACGCCTCTGGCACACTTAATTACACTTCCCATTAATAGCATCAAACTAGTGAACAAACAAACAACCACAACATTGGGCTAAGTTAGGAAAGTAGCAAGAGAGAGGAGGATAACTCTCCCTGGTTAGAGGGTTAGAGGGGAGTCTGTCTGTTGGATTCACTTCTAATGCCATAAGGCATGTCTGACATGTCTTTACATTAGAGACAGAGGAGGACCTTGTGTTAGTGAGATGCAATGATTATACATCCTCAACGTATCTGCCCTGTTATTGATGTCTATCTGGGAGGCGTTGACCCTTGACCTCCTGGAATCATTCAAAAGCCCAGTGTCTGGAAGCCCCTTCCCCACCCGGGGTCAGAACAGACAGACAGTGCTTTCCTACACACTGCCCCACCATGGCTCCCCAGCCGTCGCTGTGTTTACGCCTTGTGAACGCTAAGCAGACATGTTCAAATGTCAGACTCAAGAGACCAAACATGGGCTGATGAGACAGTTCAGTTACACAGAGACTGTTCTCCAAGCTCTGATGCTGATGGTCACACCGATTCATCATGGATGTGTAGCTTTGACCATTTTGAACAGAGATTCAATGGTTCTGATGAATTGAGATGTTAATCGGTGTACCAGGTCAGTCAGATATAACCATGCCGTATTGACTTTACTCTACCTACGCCATATATGCAATGTATTGTATGTCAGGGCGTGACAGAAATGTAAAAGTATTTTGCTAATCATAGAACTATAGTGAAAACGTGTTCTAAGGGCTCTCTGCAATGTCCTGCTGTTTTTTTATATAGATGTCCATCATTCTGCAGGCTACCTTAGAGCTAGCCTGAGGTAACAGACTACACTGGTCCTCTCTTACTCACCTCTCTCCACCTCGATCTCTCTTTTGTCTGTCTGTCCGTCTCTCGCTCTCGCTCTCGCTCTGTTTCTCTCTCTCTCTCTTACAGGGATAGTACATGTCTCCCAGCCTGAGGCCAGACTAACTGGTCGACTACTACAGTATCACAGAGAAATGATGTGTGAAAGCACCAGCAGCTGCACCACATTACATTACGGGCTTCATTTCAAACTAGGGTGTGGTGGAACTGCAGTAACCTCCCAGTGAAACTGGGATCTTGTACCAGAACTGTCTGTTATACCGACTCCCTGGTCTCGCCCTGGCCCTGCCTTTGTCTGCCACTCCATTGTGTGAATGCCAGTGAGCACTTTGGCTGTTATCACCCAACCTAGACAGTGGCTCAGAGTGACGTGTTTTTTAAAAAACATTTATCTCCCTGACTTTGTTCACAGACACAGGGAATATACATGTTTAACACTGCTCATAGAATCAATCCAGATGTATGGTTTGATCAGGGTGTTACAGAAGGGTGCTGAGTCGCAGCTATGCTGAGAAGGGTTGACGATTTCCCTCGCTATACAAAAGCAGTACATATTCAAATCCCTGTGGTTCACAAAACCGTCCATCCCTCCAAATAGGAATTGATCTGCGAGTGTTTGTTTGTTGGGCTTAAAGATTATTCTCAGACGGGTAATCCTTTGGAGCAGTCTTTAATCAAAGACATAAGCCCACAATGCTCTTTAGCTGGGGCTCAATTGGAATTCTCCCAGCCTATCCTCCTTCGTGTTGACCCTTATAAGTGAGTTGTGCCTCTCTCTCTCTGTCTGTCCTCTGCTAAGTTTGCTCTCAGGGTTAACATGTTTTTTCCTCTTAGCCGGGCTTGAGCCAGCCCCCTTTTTCTTTCCTCCGATGTGGGGGTGAGCTTTCCTGGGACAAAGGGATGTATATATAATGAATAGAAAGAGAGGGGGTGGGAGTGACAGAATGACAGCGGGTGTGTGTGTGTGTGTGTGTGTGTGTGTGTGTGTGTGTGTGTGTGTGTGAGAGAGAGCGAGCGAGAGAGAGAGAGAGAAGGAGGGAATGATATAGAGCACTTGACTAGTGTTTGTCACAGGGAGCAACATTACAGCCAAGCCCAGAGAGGTGGGGAGAGGAGGAAAGTGGGAGAAATGAGCTTTTCATCTCCCCATAAAAGAGTGGATTACTAACTCATTACAGGCTGTCTGTAGGATGTGGGATACATGATGATCTATTCTGTTGTTAAAGAGTTTGAGAAGTGGAGCTTGGCTCAGTCTAACTACCTCTATCACCCCCCACCCCACTCCCCCCAACCCCCCTCTCCCCTGGTGCTGCAGCACATGGTACGTTCCGTTTAAAAGGGTGCATGTCATCTCTCTATACGCTGGGTCCTCTCACAGAGCAGCTGCTCACAGCACATTCTCCTCGGCAGGAACACTCACTTTCCCTAAACCGCCTGCTGTGTTTGATCTTTCTCTCTCTCTCCGTCTCTCTTTCTCTCCCTATCGCACTCACTTTCTTTCTTTGGCAAAACACACATAGTCACACAGAAACAGTCTACTGGTTAGGGACAGGAGGATACTGACTGAATGCAGTAACAGGTAGACACAGCATCTCTCTCCTGGCTGAACGGAGGCGAGAGAAGAGGAACTGGCTGCTGGAATTTTTATGTGTGAAGTAAACTGTGAGGGAAGAGGAAGAGGAGGAGGAGAAGAGGGGGAGAGGGTCTCAGTCTCTTCATCCCCCAATGCTCCACTTGACACCATGCTGCTCTGTGTGGGTTTGGTCCTCAGGGGAAAATCCTTAAAATGATGGAAGACAATAAGCAGCTGGCTCAGAGGATCGATGGGGCCATCCAGTCTGCCAGTCAGGAGGTGACCAACCTGCGCTCAGAGCTGTCGGCCACCAGCCGTAGACTGGCAGAGCTGGGGGCCAGCAGCCCCCCCTCGCCCCTGGAGAACAACCACCAGCATCACCAGCACAACCACCATGACCATGACAGCCTCCGCTACCAGGGTGAGTTACACTCACTGAGTGTGTGTGAGTGTGTGCGAGTACATATACCTTTACGTGTGACTGTCTTTAAAACGAGTGTGGGAAATATTTGGGGTAACGCACAACTGGGCGTCTAGATGACTAATCTCATTCCGCTGTTCCTCCGCTAACTTATTCCTCCGCTGGATAACTCACAGCAGCCTGATAGGGAAGTGGGAGAATGGAACCAGGGCAAGTCTACTCCTGGTGTGCGTTCCCAGGCAGCGGTGGAGTCTCTGTGGGTTTCTCTGGGGCTACGCTCCCCCTGGCTCCGGCTCCGTGGTTGGCTCTTTCTCTCTCTGTCTGTGTGAGCCGGGAGACAGTTGCTCCCAGACGCTCCGGCATGAGTCTTGCGCCACAATACACTGCCATGAAGGGGAGAGGTGTGAGAGCAGTGAGCACATGGTTGATCAGGGTGATCTGGACAGTCGTACTCATGTTGCTTCATTCACGTCATAACATGCACTAGGTGGTGTCTCTTAAAGTTTGCTCATAGATGTAGTGGAGCCTATAGGATATAAGTGTGGGGGTGTTTCAGAGCCTGTGCGTTCGCTGAGCTGTGTGTGATGGGATTCATGACAGTAGGATGTAGTGGTTTGTGAGTCTGCTACTGCTTTGTCTTATTTATAGTTCCACTGAGAGCGGGCAATTGTGCATGTCAGCTACAGTATCAGTCAAAAGTTTGGACACACCTACTCATTCAAGGGTTTTTCTTAATTTTTTAAAACTATTTTCTACATTGTAGAATAACAGTGGACATCAAAACTATGAAATAACACATATGGAATCATGTAGTAACCAAAACAGTGTTAAACAAAATTCTTTGCCTTGATGACAGCTTTACACACTCTTGGCATTCTCTCAACCAGCTTCACCTGGAATGCTTTTCCAGCAGACTTGAAGGAGTTCACACATATGCTGACCACTTGTTGGCTTATTTTCCTTCGCTCTGAGGTCCAACTCATCCCAAACCATCTCAATTGGGTTGAGGTCGGGTGATTGTGGAGGCCAGGTCATCTGATGCAGCACTCCATCACTCTCCTTCTTGGTCAAATAGCCCTTACACAACCTGGAGGGCCATCCCACTAAGCGCAAACCAGATGGGATGGCGTAACGCTCAGAATGCTGTGGTAGCCATGCTGGTTAAGTGTGCCTTGAATTCTAAATAAATCAGAGTGTCACCAGCAAAGCACCCCCACACCATCACACCTCCTCCTCTATGCTTCACGGTGGGAACCACACATGCAGAGATCATCCGTTCATCTACTCTGCGTCTCACAAAGACACGGAACAAAAAATCTAAAATCTGTACTCATCAGACCAAAGGACAGATTTCCACCGGTCTAATATCCATTGCTCGTGTTTCTTGGCCCAAGCAAGTCTCTTCTTCTTCTTGGTGTCCTTTAGTAGTGGTTTCTTTGCAGAAATTCGACCATGAAGGCCTGATTCATGCAGTTTCCTCTGAACAGTTGATGTTGAGATGTGTCTGTTACTTGAACTCTGTGAAGCATTTATTTGGGCTGAAATCTGAGGTGCAGTTAATTGCCAATTTCTGAGGCTGGTAACTCTAATGAACCTATCCTCTGCAGCAGAGGTGACTCTGGGTCTTCCTTTCCTGTGGCGGTCCTCATGAGAGGCAGTTTCATCATAGCGCTTGATGGTTTTTGCGACTGCACTTACTGTAAATATACTTTAAAAGTTCTTGAAATGTTCTGTATTGACTGACCTTCATGTCTTAAAGTAATGATGGACTGTCGTTTCTCTTTGCTTATTTGCGCTGTTCTTGCCATAATATGGACTTGGTCTTTTACCAAATAAGGTTATCTTTTGTATACCAACCCTACCTTGTCACAACACAACTGATTGGCTCAAACGCATTATGAAGGGAAGAAATTCCACAAATTAACTTTTAACAAGGCACACCTGTTAATTGAAATGCATTCCAAGTGACTACCTTATGAAGCTGGTTGAGAGAATGCCAWGAGTGTGCAAAGCTGTCATCAAGGCAACAGGTGGCTACTTTGAAGAATCTAAAATCGAACACTTTATTGGTTACTACATGATTCCATATGTGTTATTTCATAGTTGATGTCTTCACTATTATAATACAATGTAGTAAAATAGTAAAAATAAAGACAAACCCTTGAATGAGGAGGTGTGTCCACACTTCTGAGTGGTACTGTAGACCATAAGGGATTCTGGTATAGTTTGCTATTGTTTTGATTCATTCAGAGAGGAGAGATGTATGAACAATACCATTAGTTCATTATTTAGCATCTGTTCGTCTGTGAGATTTCTTCTCCTGCTGTTGGGGGTGTTTCTTCTTGAGGCCTGACACCTCAAGACATCAGCTGCTGTGCACAGACGACCAAGAGGATGAAAGTTTGATGTGAGATGAAGAGACTGACGTCCTTTTAGTTTTCTGAAATTCCACAAATTGAAATTCCACAAATTAACTTTTAACAAGGCACACCTGTTAATTGAAATGCAATCCAGGTGACTACCTCATGAAGCTGGATGAGAGAATGCCAAGAGTGCGCAAAGCTGTCATCAAGCCCATGGGTGGCTACTTTGAAGAATCTCAAATATTATTTATAGATATTTTTTTGACTAGGTGTGTTCAAACTTTTGACAGGTACTGTATGTCAATGCCAGTTTGTAAGTAGGGATGTCTCGGTTGGCGTAGGCTGTGTGTTTGTCAGGTGACATCAGAGAGGAAGGGACTGACACTCCTTCCTCGTAACCTCAGGCTGTTCGGTTCCCGACTGAGCTTAGATATGCCAGGGAGGGGAACAGGAGATATTGAGCTGGTGGCTCTGTGATGCGTCGTAGGTGGCTCTGTCTTTCTGATGGTCCTCTCTGTGTGTTGGGCAGATGGTGTTGAGCAGAGCAGCAGGTGATCTCAGCTGGAGATGGTTGGCCCGCAGGGTTTAAAGCACAGCACAGAGTCGACTGGTCAGTGCGAAATATCTACCAGCTCCCCCAAGCTTGCTCTGCTTGCTTGGTTTTAAACTCTCTGTTTGAACAGGTTCCATTAGCATGTTAGCATTCCCACACTAAGTGGATGCTATCTGAGGGCCACTACAGTACACTGGGACTGTGGGAGACGGTTGGGTTCAGCGGTTGGGTTCAGAGTGTGACTCCCTCCCCTCCCTCCTTTGCAGTCATGCAGTGTTAACAGGGAGCCTTAGTTCTGCATTCTCACATTCCTCTGCATCAGGGCAGTGGTGTCATGCTTCCTGTTCCCTGGCAGGGCGGGCGGCAGGGCAGCCAGTCAGGTGACTGGAGTTATGTGAGGCTGATTAGGCAAAACCGAAACAGATACACACGTACCTCTCGCCCCACTGCATCTTGGGAAAGGAACTCGGTTAAATACTCTCACCCGGGAAAGAGAGGGGCCCACAAAGCTGAACACTTATACTGTCTTTGTTTAAGGACATCTTACAAGATGAGGCTTAAGATTGTTCATGTGTGAGACTTAGATTTCTCTGATTTCTCCTCTTAGTCAAATTTCACCACTTCGTCAGAGGAGGTATCAGATAAATCAGCTACAGCACTCAGTGGATTAAGAGATTAAGAGTTCGTGAGGTGTTCCCTTCTCCATGTCTGGGTATTTGTTAGTCTGTTTGTTAGTCCTGCCCTGAGCCGGATCAAGGCTAGCGAACAGACAAGACTTGTTAGTATGCACGGGCTGACTCCTGTAAATATATTCTACTGTGCAGAAATGGCAGGAATTTTTTACTGAGTTTCACCTCTGTGGGACCTCAATAACATCACTGACAGATGTCCAGTAAGGCTATAAAACGATAGCTCAATCTGCTTCCTTGCCCTTGGAATGCCCTTCTAAAACCAACCACTGGCTGGCATTGACACAAGATTAAATCACCACTCACCAGCCATGATGCCCTGTGACAAAGACTAGTTCCCTAACTTTGAACCCCCTTAGAAGTAGCTTCTAGGTGGCAGCCCACTGGGCACACACTGGTTGAATCAACGTCGTTTCAATGAAATAACGTTGAACCAACGTGGAGTAGACGTTGAATGGACATCGGTGCCCAGAGGGAGCAAAGCCAGTGTGTTCGTGATCTGACTCGTAGTGAATTTGCATAAATAAATAAGCCTATGTGAGAATCGGCCTGTTTTGTGCTGGTGTGTTGCACTTTGTACCACCCCTGGTAATACAGGAGTATCTATCTACAGTAGGAGGCTGCATCCACTGTGCTGTTGAATGTAACAAATGACCTGCCTTTTCCAGGTGCTGACACTAATGTATTCATCATGGGGGTGATGACCCCCTCGGCACGATTGGCCACTATACTTAATCCATCACTTGGATGTCTGCGATCTGTTTAGCATTCCTAAATGTTGCTGATGTTCCAGCGACAAATCAAATACATTACGGTCGCCCCTAATACGTGTCTGACTGGGGGGGGCTATCTGCACATCTGAGCCGGAGGAGCTGGACCAGAATGAAAACATTTCTGTCCTCTAAAATCAATGCACTGTAAGCCTATTCCAATATATGTAGTTGTGGCTGTCTGATCATCAGCCTCCTGCAGACGCTGGGTGAGCGTGCACTCATCACAGACTCATGGGAATCTGCCAATTAGACGCCATAAAGCGCCGAAGATGAAGCCGTAAAGAAGGCAGCCTTCAGGTAGTCAGAGAGACAGTTCTGTTCCGACAGGGGGAGAATACATCTGACTTATAACAGGCTGGATTGTGCTGAATACCAGGGGAAATAGCTGTAATATGGGCTGTATGTTACACCTGCCACAGGGGCTGTCGGTCATGGTCAAGGTTGGAGTGAGGGATTGGGGATTTAACTTGGAAGCATTGTTCAGGTTTTAATCTGATCTGAGACAGTTCTTGGTGGGCCTGAGAAATGGTCCGAATTTTAGGGTAAGGGTTCAATTGTGGCATTAGTGATGTAGTTGGAATGAAGGACAAGCTATACTCTCTGCACCCTACTGAAGCATGGAGAGGATTGTGGACTTTTACCGGCTGAAAGACCCCTTTCGATAGTGCACATGCTTCTAGTCAGTTTGAAAGGGAATAACCTCCAACACTTCTTAATACAAAGTAATTTATACTCAACTTTTCTCTGCAGATGAGAGAAGTGAAACCATGTTAGTTTATGCTGCCTACAGAGCCCTGTGAGGAAGACTAGTTCTCACCATCTGGCCTGAGTTTGGTAGAGGCTCCAGCTCTCTCATTACCTCATGGTGCTCTGGAGCAGTAGAACTAAAGGCTGGGAACAGAGCTGCAGGGGAAAGCCCCACCTCCTCACCCCCTCTCTCCCCCTTCTCTCCTGGGACCACCCGCCTTCCTGTTCCCTCTCCACAGAGAAAGTATGCCCTGTGCTGAGCCAGAACCTCCCTCTCCTCCCCCACCCTCCTAACTCCCTGCCTGGCCTCCCCCAGCCACGCCCTGTCTGTGGCCAATGCAGCGTGAGAGGAACTGTGTCCAAACAATAGCCAGAGGCAAGGCTGGCCTCTCTGTCTCTTTCTCTTTCTCCCTCTCTTTCTCTCTTGCTCTTTTTCTCTCTCTCTACCCCTCTCTCTCTCTCTCTCTCTCTCTCTCTCCAGAGGAAGGGCTAATCATCCCTTCAGCTCACAGAGAGCTCCAGGGGCTCCAGCTCCATTGCTAGCCCAGCCCCGAGGCACTGAGGCAGTGAGGCATCACCTCACTGGGGAAGAATGGGAGCTGGACCCCTATGATGTTGACCATGGCCTTGTGTGATGAGAGGGAGACACCTGCAGATCGAAGAGCTATTTTCTTCTTGAGAAATACAGTAAAACCTTACTCGGGGTTTGATGAATTGGGAATTGAAGAAATTAGATTTTGCTGCAATACTTTCATTGAAATTCGGATTTCATGTATAGAATACAGGTCTGCAAAATCAATTGCACATATGCAGTTTAGTGTCTCTCTTGACTAGACTAGTAGGATTTGTGTTTACATTGTCAGCCGTTGTTCTACAGTGTCTGGTAGTGGCTTGTAATACATAATGACTCTATTGTTGTCTATCTGTTCCCTCTGTTAATAAGGCTAGGCCTGGTAATGAGTCCATTGAGACTGAGCCAGGCACGTTGCAGACAGACAGGCCTGTATCAGTGTGAACAGTAGTACATGCAAATTGATGGAGTGATGATGAACAGAGATGTTCCATCCCGACTACAAGATGTTTAGGTGTTTTTGAGGAGGAAGCCGGCTGGGTGCAGGTTCCTGTTTATGTTCAGGTAGGGATAGTCAAGACATGCGAGATGGGGATTACAGTGCCTTGCAAAAGTATTCATCCCCCTTGGCATTTTTCCTATTTTGTTGCATTACAACCTGTAATTTAAATATATTTTTATTTGGATTTCATGTGATGGACATACACAAAATAGTTCAAATTGGTGAAGTGAAATGAAAAAATATTAAAATGGAAAAGTGGTGTGTGCATATTTATTCACCCCCTTTTCTTTGAAGCCCCTAAATAAGATCTGGTGCAACCAATTACATTCAGAAGTCACATAATTAGTTAAATACAGCCCACCTGTGTGCAATCTAAGTGTCACATGATCTCAGTATATATACACCTGTTCCCGAAAGGCCCCAGAGTCTGCAACACCACTAAGCAAGGGGCACCACCAAGCAAGTGGCACCATGAAGACCAAGGAGCTCTCCAACAGGTCAGGGACAAAGATGTGGAGAAGTACAGATCAGGGTTGTGTAATAAAAAAAAATATCAGGAACTTTGAACATCCCACTAAGCACCATTAAATCCATTATAATTTTTTTTTTAAGAATATGGCACCACAACAAACCTGCCAAGAGAGGGCCGCCCACCAAAACTCACAGACCAGGTAAGGAGGGCATTAATCAGAGAGGCAACAAAGAGACCAAAGACAACCCTGAAGGAGCTGCAAAGCTCCACAGCGGAGATTGGAGCATCTGTCTATAGGACCACTTTAACTGTACATTCCACAGAGCTGGGCTTTACGGATGAGTGGCCAGAAAAAAGCCATTGCTTAAAGAAAAAAATAAGCAAACACGTTTGGTGTTCGCCAAAAGGCGTGTGGGAGACTCCCCAAACATATGGAAGAAGGTACTCTGGTCTGATGAGACTACAATTGAGCTTTTTGGCCATCAAGGAAAACGCTATGTCTGGCACAAACCCAACACCTCTCATCACCCCGAGAAAACCATCCCCACAGTGAAGCATGGTGGTGGCAGCATCATGCTGTAGGGATGTTTTTCATCGACAAGGACTGGGAAACTGGTCAGAATTGAAGGGATGATGGATGGTGCTAAATACAGTGAAATTCTTGAGGGAAACCTGTTTCAGTCTTCCAGAGATTTGAGACCGGGACGGAGGTTCACCTTCCAGCAGGACAATGACCCTAAGCATACTGCTAAAGCAACACTCGAGTGGTTTAAGGGGAAACATTTAAATGTCTTGGAATGGCCTAGTCAAAGCCCAGACCTCAATCCAATTGAGAATCTGTGGTATGACCTAAAGATTGCTGTACACCAGTGGAACCCATCTGACTTTAAGGAGCTGGAGCAGTTTTGCCCTGAAGAATGGGCAAAAATCCCAGTGGCTAGATGTGCCAAGCTTATAGAGACATACCCCAAGACACTTGCAGCTGTAATTGCTGCAAAAGGTGGCTCTACAAAGTATTGACTTTGGGGGGGGATGAATAGGTATGCACGCTCAAGTTTTCAGTTTTTTTGTGTTATTTCTTGTTTGTTTCACAATATAACATATTTTGCATCTTCAAAGTGGTAGGCATGTTGTGTAAATCAAATGATACAAACCCCCCAAAAATATATTTTAATTCCAGGTTGTAAGGCAACAAAATAGGAAAAATGCCAAGGGGGATGAATACTTTCGCAAGCCACTGTATGTTTACGTTTTTGGGTCCATATTGGTTTAGTCACCATCATTCAATTGAAGGTCCGGGTTGACAAGGCATAGGGGTTAGTGAAGAGGTGTAAAGTGGAATGTGTGGATTCCATTGGGGTCAAAAGTTCCTGATGAAAAGTGACCTCGACTTGATTTGGGATTGATGGAGTTGGAAGACAGGGAGAGTCAGAAATGTGTCCCTCTTTCTACCTGGTGAGGGGACATACCTCCCTTCTGGGACCCTGCCTGCTCTGCCTGGTGAGGGGCCACATTTCTCCCTCTGGGGCCCTGCCTGGTGAAGGGCCACATTTCTCCCTCTGGGGCCCTGCCTGGTGAGGGGCCACACTTCTCCCTCTGGGGCCCTGCCTGCCCTGCCTGATGCTGCAGCTGGTGATGGTAGCTCTTCTCTTCAGCTGGACAGCAGATGGCCTCGGTGGCAACGCCAGGCAGCCAATGACATCAACTGCTTCTTAATGGAGCCGACTGAGTCTGAGGCTGGCAGTGGAGCAGAACCAAGAGTGAGGAGACACACTGAGCCAAGCTGATACTTTCACATGTTGGAGTTGGAAGTGAGCGAAAGTCAATTCAAGGAGAAACTAAGAGTGTTTTTGAACCATACAATTAACTATTTGATACTGTAGATTCCTTCCCATTATAATTCCCTGCCATTGTGATGATTTTGTTAATATGCTTTAACCACAGTTTTACATAGATAGCTAGATGCCTCCATTTCTAGTAAATTAATTTCATTCATGAAAGACAACGTTTTATTGGTTTTCCACTCTTCTCTAATTCTATTCCGCATCCCACATGAGTTAGCTGAATAGTTAAGACATGGTTTAATGGGGACTTCCTGGGTCTGTTGTGGTCATGGCTGGGTCACGACTGTCTGTCTGAGGATGCCCTTTATTAGCTGGGACTAGGACTGAGCTGGGGCAGCTGCTGCTGTTGCTGCATGGGAAGATTCCTCCGTTCTCCCCCTCTTCAGTTCCCTCCCTCTCTTCAGTTCCCTCCCTCTCTTCAGTTCCCTCCCTCTCTTCAGTTCCCCTCACTTGGCCCCCTCATCATAACATTATCAGCAGTGACACACTGCATAGTTCCTTTCCCGACGATGGGGGGAGAAAGGAGCTTTGCTACAGGAAATGAGGCAATAAGCATCCTTCATGTCCTTTCTGTCTTGGTGGGAACCTGGGGTTTATTACGCCCCATATTTCAGAGCGGAGGGTTTGTTTTATGTATTGGGTGAAATAATGCTTCCTGTTCCGGTTTATGCAATCTGTAGCAAATGTGTATCTGGAGAGGATCAGGAGGTGGGTCCAGGAAGGGGGTAGCTATCTCACTGAGGATGGGTCGGCCCTGTTACTGTGTGATTGTGATTGTAGGAGACGCTGCTTTAACTAGGGGGACTGGGGCTGATGCAGGTGCCTGCCTTGGTCTATGCGTGACTTAACACTGATGAGATGAGAGCAGACAGATTGAGTGTGTTCCTCTGTGGGGGATGGTAAAGAGAGGGTGGGGGGGGGGGGGGGGGGGCATCTCTCAAGGAACTGGCGCTTCTCTAATGATATGGGCAGGACAGGCCTATGTCCAGAGGCAAGTGGACCATGATGATACAAACCACTCTGGGATTCTGCTGTGTTAGACATATTAGACAGAGTGGGAGCAGAAGGCAGGGACAAGGAGGCAAAGAAATGTTTAACAGTGAAGTCCAGTCCAGTGCACTCCCTTGAGTGGGTGTAGCGTGGCCATGTGATGGAACTCTCCCTCTCTCCCTCCCTCTCTGCCTCCCTCCCCTCTCCCCGTCTTTCTCGTCCTCTCCACGGGAGGCCCAGATAATGATCCCATGTTTAAGAATCCAGCTCCCCTTTCTCCTCCCTGTCTCCCCCTCACCAGCTCCACACATCTAACCCTCCGTTTTCACCTTAAATCATCCAAATCTTTGTTGAGTCCAGACTTCAAACGGCTGTAACTTAGTGAGAGTTTGGGTGGAAGGATCGGGCATGCAGGCGCTCCTCTGAACAGTCCCTCAGCTCATCCTATTAAAATGCCTCATTGCTTTGGCAGAGGAGCCTTTTATTGCTGCTGGTACATATTGTTGCCTTGGCTGCAGTATAAATCCCTTCTCCAATGAGCAGTGACTTACTGCATGCGCAGGAAAATGAGTTTGAGGAAGTGCAGAGGCTGAGCCCCCTGCAACCAGGGGACACAATGCGTGGCATTCCAACCATAGCACCGCCTGGAGTTTGCTGAATGGCATTGGCACTTGGATTTGGACCGGTGCTATTGTCATATGACACAAAAATAGAGGTGAGTTTGGCCTTTGAAAGAACAATGCAGAAAATCCCTCATACCTACTTGTAAAAGATGGTGGTGGATCTTTGATGTTATGGGCCTATTTTGCTTCCACTTGTCCCTGGGGGCTTGTTAAGGTCGATGGCATCATGAACTTTACCAAGTACCGGGACATTTTAGCCAAAAACCCGGTAGCGTCTGCCAGGAAGCTGAAACTTGGCCACAGTTGGATCTTCCAGCAAGACAATAACCCCAAGCACACATCAAAATCCACAAATAAATGGTTAATTGATCACAAAATCACTATTTTGCAACTGCCATCTCAGTCTCCCGACTAGAACCCCATTGAAACCTGTGGTTTGAATTGAAGAGTACAGTCCATAAGTGGAGACGAAGGATATCAAGGATCTGGAAAGATTATGTATGAAGGAATGGTCTAAAATCCCTTCCAATGTTTTCTCCAATCTCATAAAACATTTTAGAAAAAGGCATAGTATTGAAAACAGGGGTGCCAATCATTTTGACCCCTATCTTTTTGTACTTGTTAAACAAAATATATTTTTCTGAGCTATTGTATTAGTATAAAGGAATAACAATGTATTTTTTTGTTGTTGCATACAATATAGTATTTGTATTCTTTATTTTATACAGTCTTTTTTGCTCATCTTTATCACGGGTGCCAATCATTCTAGACCCCACTGTATATGCAAAAAAAAACATTTCCAATTCACACATGCGTATTAATACACACTTGACATGTGTGAAATAGGACAAATATAAGCACCCACCAAATAATTATTATTACACACACACACACACCAGACCCGACTGTGTTCAACTTCAAGGATAGCCCGAGGGCTGAATCGTGACTTGAAAAATGCTCAGCGTAACTCAAACCTTCACAACAATCCTCCGTTGACATCGATTCATGATTTATACGAAAGTTGGAGTTAGCCACTCATACATCAAGTCCAGGTGTCAGGCTAAGTGCATGCTGGTTTGCACTGCATCCCTACTGTCATTCACAGAAAATTTGGTTAGATTTGTTTTACCGAAATGAATGCCCATGGAGTCATGTTGGGCACTTCTAATTGACCTCCCATAGAGTTCTTTGAGATACCTACTCTCCTCCCAGACTACAGCAGACAGTGTTGATGTTTTAAACACTGCACCCCACTGCTCACTGCACCAGTCTGTTCACAATACCCCTGTAACGAATCAAATATAAGTTAGGAGAAATCAATTTGAGTAACTTTATAGGACAACAACCATGATTTAATGATTCTGATACTGTGTGCACCTTGAAAGTTTGAGGCATTTTTTTTTTGGTGTGTCGTAAAGTCATGCTCTATTTTCCATCACTTGAAATCTGAAAATCTTTTGACACGTCGTTATTACAGGAGTCTCTTCCTCCTTTTCAATTGTGTTTGTCTGCCGCTGAAATGCGTTAGCAGGTTTCCCCGTTTTTTTATGCCGAGGAGACTCTACACAAATATTTACCTGGACCCCAATTACCCTGACATTATGACGGCACACAAGACACACACACAACCACACAACCACACACACAGTTTATCTTCTCTGAGGCCTATGTTCCTGTATGTCTGTAAATGGAATGTGTTTATACTGTCTGTCTGCCTGCCTCCTCAAACCAGATGTGTTTACTTACTATTACCCCAGGAGGTTGAAACATGAACTATTTGGAAGACAAAGTTCAGACAGTTGTGGTCAAGAACTCGTGAGCTAACTAATCCTTGTCAGGTCGTTACATCCATCCCTATCCTCTCCCACTAATGTTACTACACTCCAATTGTATAAATACACTCCAACTTCAGGCAGTTGAGATGGCCTACTGACATCCAAATCAGACTATCCCCTTTAATATCAACACTAACCATCCACCTAAACTCCACACTCCAATTCCTACCCTAAATACAGACTTCCTGCCCTTTATTCTACTGTAACGCCCAGCCAGGCATACCCAGCCCTCAGTCTCAGAGACCGTGCTTAGTTCCTATTCTAAACCCTCCCACTCCATCCCTCTCCCATTATTATTCTGGGGGCCCGCCCTCTACTGTTGCCCGTATTGGCCTTCTCAAAGTCAGGCTCATAGCAGCTCCTTAGAGGACAGATTCTAGTGGGTAGAATCTTCCATTCTGGCAACCGAACAATGAATTCCATTCAGCATGGCCGTTCCAACCGGTGGGTGTGTGGTTTCGGGGGGATTCAGACTGAAGGGTTTCCCACAAACCCCTCTAATTAACCACGACCAGAGACTCAGCTGCTCGCTCCGTCCAGAAATGTGCTCCCCAAACCAGAACTGCTTCTGTTCCATCCAGCCTGCTCTGTGAAACCCTTCCATATTTCCACAGGCGGGCAAATGTGCAGTGTACCAGAGAGAGAGAGAGAGAGAGAGCTGATGGGAATGAAACTTCAAATTGGTCTATTTCCCCCAAATTACATGGTGAAGGTTGGGCCATCAAAGCCTGTATATGCTGAGGAGAGATGGAAGATGCTGTCTGTCTGTCTGCCTCTCTGTCTTGAGGAGGGAGATAAATTCTTCCATGGTTATTCCATGGTGTGTGAGCTGAGACAGACGTTATTACTTTCCCTTTTATAAGGTTAATGTGTGCCCCAGGGCAAGAGCATGCCGGCTCAATCGTCCACATGAGAGGAGAGGAGTGTGGGTAATTTACTGTGCGTGGCTGGTGGCTCAGTGAGGCAATCTGGAGAGAGGAGACGGGAGAAGGGAACCACCCTCCATGGTCTCACTGCTCCTAATGGACCAACAGGCTGGGGTTGGAGGAAGGAAGAGAAGGATTGATTTTTAGAGCAGTCCATAAAGCATGGTACCTCAGTACTGTTATAACAATGGCAAACACAGGCATCATTAGGCTGTTATTAGGGCTGGGGGGGTGGTCTGAGAGGTAGGGGGAGATGTCAGGACTGGGGGTAATTTACAGGTGGGATAAAAACACACCTGCAGTCCCAAGGCAAAGTCTTTCCCTGGCTAGAGTGCTCTGTTTTTACCCAGTTAGCTGCAAGAGCTGGAGGAGCTGTGTGTGCATGCATGTATGTGTGTTTGTGTCTCCTTAGTTTGGTCGCACACACACGGAACAACATGACCCACATTAGCTGAATTCCCTCGGTGACAGCCTGAGATGTGTTTTCAACCCTGTTCTCCCAGAGAGAATGTCATTTTCAAAGGGTGTGAAAACGCAACAAGCTCACATGAGTAGAGAGAGAGAGAGCGAGAGAGAGAGAAAGTATTTAAATTGATGCGAAGAGAGGAGACAGAGATAGACTTCACACTGTAACAAGAGGGAAGTGGAGAGCAGCACCTCTCATGGGTGAGGTAACAGGTTATAGTATTGAGTCTCACAGCATATGAAGAGGATGGGAACATTTTAATGATTCAGAAATTGTGTTCTGTCTCCTGATTGACACTATTAGACTGAACCCCCCTCCTCCCTCCCCAGCAATACCACAGTTATCCCGTGGTAGGGCAGTGGGTTAATGACCTGACTGCAGAGCTGAAGCTTGCAGGTTCAATCCCACATATTCTTTAACCATGTTTCTATTGAAAAGCGCTAAAAGAGAGGATGTCTTCATTTCTTCAGATTTATAAAATCAGAAATGGAATAAGCGTAGATAATAAAACATTGTGTAAAAATGTAATATGTTCAACTTTTTTTAATTTGAAACGTACCTGATATAATTCCTACTTTGAAGTTCTTGATATGGTCCTCCTGTCTTATTTTTCATGATCTGAAAAGCAAAAGTGATCCTAGATCAGTACTCATAGTCTATATCTGGGCCCAGGGGTACGCAGCATATAAAGAGTATGATGGTGAATAACCCAGTTACCAGTATTTCCCTGTGTTAGTTAAGGCTAAAAAGGAAGCATGGAATTCCTGATCGACCGTTCTGCCATGGCTATATACTGAAAAAATAAGATGTAAGAGCGCTTCCCTGCTGGTACAGAGGATAAAAGACCTGGCTTAGGAACCAAACATTTAAGGTTCAAACCCCACATTTTTTGATTGTCAGCATATGAAGTGTAAAAAAGATGGTTGTGTTTGTATTATTAAATGCTGTTCATTCAATTAAAATGGCATGTGTCTATATATCACCTTCAAATGCAAAGTGTCATTAAATCTGGAGAGAAACATAATGGGGATGTATTCCAATCTGCTTTCTGATGCTTTTAAGGAGCTACACATTTGCATGCTGAGAATGTTGTGGTAATATTAGGTCAAACTTAAACATAACATTTTCGAAATGTTAAACCGAAAACGAATGAAAACTATGAACGTGATAAAAACGGACTTGTGGAACATTGTGCAACGTTGTGGGAATGTAAAGTGCAGCCTATGCGAATATCAAAAGGATATTCTTGCAACAACCTAGACAACTCCCATAACCTAATTAAATGTTCTGGGAACTGTTAAAGAACTTAGGCCAGGTGTTCTGTCACTATTCGTACAACATTGTAGGAATGTCCTGTGTAACCTAACTTAAACATTGTATGAATGTCATCAAAACTGAGCTTGTTTTGGGAACCTATCTCTCATAATGTACCCAGACTTTCCCCACAACCTAAATAAATGTTCTGGGAACCTTTAAAGAACTCAGGAAGGCTGTTCTGTCAACCTTCTTGCAACATCAAAGGAATGTTTTGTGCACCCTGATACAAACATTCTCTGAATGTCAGCACAAACGGACAGTTTTAGTGTCTCTTGTCATATCCCAGAAATATTACCACAGCCTAAAGAAACATTCTGGGAACCTTTTAAAGAACAGACGAAATATACAAACATTCTATAATCATCAGCACGCCTGGACAGTTTTTGTGATATGAGAACATTTGCCAGGACCTAATGAATGTTCTAGGGACTTTCACAGAACCAATTTTGGTTTTCTGGGGAGTGTTGACCTTTTCAGAAAGTCAATGAGAGCCCAATCAGGTTTATGCTGGTTTCACAATGTTCCCATACTGCCTGGCTGGCCTTTATGAATAAATAAAGTTCAAGTACCTGCATAGAACAGTGCTGCAGCAGTAGGTGAAGTCATTATCAGTCTACTCTAGATGATCAGGTTTGTAATCATTTCAGTGAACGTGCTGTACGGTATTGTATAGTAAAGCATGTACGAGACGTACGGTTTAGGACATGTGGTTCTTTGCCCATCAGACTTGGCGATCAGTTTCCCCTCTGAGAGTAAAGATAGCTGCTCTTTCTGCACCCCATGTGTTTACATTTCAATTACTGTCTTATTGGCGTCTGACAAGCCAACACATTTTTACCAATCTATCTAACTGGCCTCTCCCATTCCAAACCCAATTCTTAATCCAAACCAGAGGGGGAATTCCTGGATCCTGTTGTGGAATCAAACATCTCTCCACAATAATTACATACACATGTCAAGGAGGTTTTATGATCCACAAGTTTTGTAAAGTGTTTTTGGAAGTGGGAATGTGGGAATTTAGTTTCCCGCCAAGTGTGTCGTCTGTCCTATGCAGATGCAGTGTTTAGACAGCTTGAGTAAGGCCATACACACATTCCATTAGTGTGTGACGTTCGTTCAGTTTGTAGTGAGCAGTCCAGCATTTGGAGTGTTATCTTTGTTAATGTCCTCCATCATGTCAATGTCAATGTGACATTAGTGTTAAGCCTTTGTCGACTTGTCATTAGTGTTAAGCCTTTGTCGACGTGTCATTAGTGTTAAGCTTTGTCGACGTGACATTACTGTTAAGCCTTTGTCGACGTGTCATTAGTGTTAAGCCTTTGTCGACGTGACAGTAGTGTTAAGCCTTTGTTAACGTGACAGTAGTGTTAAGCCTTTGTCAACGTGACAGTAGTGTTAAGCCTTCGTTGAAGTATCATTAGTGTTAAGCCTTTGTCGGCGTGTCATTAGTGTTAAGCTTTGTCGACGTGACATTACTGTTAAGCCTTTGTCGACGTGTCATTAGTGTTAAGCCTTTGTCGGCGTGTCATTAGTGTTAAGCCTTTGTCGGCGTGTCATTAGTGTTAAGCCTTTGTCGACGTGACAGTAGTGTTAAGCCTTTGTCGACGTGACAGTAGTGTTAAGCCTTTGTTGACGTGACAGTAGTGTTAAGCCTTTGTTAACGTGACAGTAGTGTTAAGCCTTTGTCAACTTGACAGGAGTGTTAAGCCTTCGTTGAAGTATCATTAGTGTTATGCCTTCGTTGACGTGTCATTAGTGTTAAGCCTTCGTTGATATGTCATTAGTGTTAAGCCTTTGTCGACGTGACATTAGCGTTAAGCCTTTGGATATGTTTGGATCTTTCTTTGTGGAGTTGTAATGGTGGTTGTTTTAGTGGCTTTGACATTGGTGGGTTTGTCAGTGTGTGCCATTTGCTTTGTGACGGTGCTAGTTATGCCTCTTGAGTCTTCACTGTTGAAGTGGCATTCAAGTACTTTGTTTCTTTCACCAGAAGTTGGCTAGCTCAGTCACATTTTCAATTCTCTGTGTGTTTTCTTGCAAACTTGTGTTTCTTTATTTTCCATTTCTTTGTTCGTGTTGTTCAGAACTTTAAAACAACAGCCTTGTCCAAAGTTGATTTATTATCCTTTACAAGCACAGATGGTATTTGTTGTATTTGATGGGAAAATATACTTGGCTGTGGCCTGCTTTTCCGGCACTATTGGGGAGAGAGACGGAGAGGGATGGAAAGAGAAAGAGAGAGCGAGAGATAATACAAAAAGAATGATGTATGTGGGTAATGGACTGTTCAATGACAGAGCAGCCCTGATGCAGTTTAGGGCGGTGCATTCTCTGTAGATGACCACGCAGAATACCAAACAATAAGACAATTAAGATTAGACGATTACTCCAATTCTAGTAACAAGATTTCTCTCTGGAATATGTCTTAATTGACACGGTCAAGGAAGAGAACCATGTCCATTCAGAGAACTGAGAACTGTCATGCATCTTTCATCAGCTGGTGATGTATAGATTATATTACATTTTTTCTCAAGAGTCGTTGTGCTAGTGGGGGTGTTGGGAGGATATGTGTGTGCATGTGTGTGCATGTGTGTGTGTGTTTGTGTGAATTATGCAGCCCTGGAGCCTTCAGTGCTAATGTGATGAGCAGTGCAGCAGCCGAGGGGCGCGTGCTTCACCATTGTGCGAGACAAGTAATGAGTGTATGGTAATATGCATGCAGACTTTAATTGGGCGAAATGAGCGGGCTGAAGAGGCTACTCCATCATGATGTGGATGAGTAGAGAGGCAGGTGACAGAGAGTGGAGAAAGAGCTAATAGGTTTCCTTTCATCCCTCTGCTGCTCCTGTCTGTCCATATGTCTCTAGCAGGCAGCTGCATGAAGCCACTGGAACGTTATTGCCTCAGTTGTTGACTTGAGATTGATAATGAAAGGACCGTTCTGATAATGAAAGGACCGTTCTGAAGAAGGGAAAAAACTCTCTCAGAGAAAAAGGCTCCCTTCTTGGGATGTCTATAATCCCAGCTCTCACTCTTTCATGTAACGACTGTGTGTGTAACGTCAGAGGTGTAACGTCAGAGGTGTAACGTCAGAGGTGCAACGTCAGAGGTGCAACGTCACAGGTGTAACGTCAGAGGTGTAACGTCAGAGGTGTAACGTCAGAGGTGTAACGTCAGAGGTGTAACGTCAGAGGTGTAAAACGTCAGAGGTGTAACGTCAGAGGTGTAACGTCAGAGGTGTAACGTCAGAGGTGTAACGTCAGAGGTGTAACGTCACAGGTGTAACGTCAGAGGTGCAACGTCAGAGGTGCAACGTCAGAGGTGCAACGTCGGAGGTGTAACGTCGGAGGTGTAACATCACAGGTGTAAGTTATTTGTACAGTATATGTGTACCTTTCAGTGTGCACTGGTGTTTTACGTGGTCAAACAATGTCACATTGCAGTTCCCAAAGGGCCTTACTAACTGACATCTATAGATGGCTGCAGGTTCAACTAATTCTCACTTTCAGCACACACACACACACACACCCCTGGCTGACTGAATGTCTTGCAGGGATGGAAGCTGAAGTGTCTGATAACTTCGCTAGTCATTATCGTTAATGGCAGTGATTATCACATTCAAGGGTGGTTCTCGGTTTGCTCTGCCTAAGATGACATACTGGACTATAGTTGCGCTACTGCAGGATGAGTGGACCTGGATCTACTACTAGATGTGTACCAGGAGTGTTGTATGGTGAGATATGTGCATAGACTCCTACTCAGAATCCCTTTAACACCGCTGTCTCTGATTTAAAATTTCAAAGGATTACAACAATATTGTAGGAGGCATTTACATATGGCGCCGTGTCACACTCATGTCTTAGCACTGTAATACAGGAAGGCTCAACCTATACGATTACACTGTTTAGTGGTGTCATGGCTGGTGATTGGCTGGGTGGTGTGTAGCCCAGAGAGAGATGGCCCATCTGGCGTGCCGTGTGACCCCTGGTGGGGTCGTTGGGGGGGCGGGGAAGGGTGGATCAAAGTGCGGGTCACCAGCAGGAGGCTGATGAGAGCAGAAGAGGTGGGGGATGGGGACGGGTGGGGGCGGGGACAGATTGCCATGGTAATCTGAATCCCTCATCTGGGATAAGCAAACGGAAGCAGCATCAGCGTAGAGAGGGAGGAAAAAGAGGGAGGAAAAAGGGAGGACATGGACTTTCCCCTTGGTGTGGAGGGCAGAGAGGATGTTGCGGCCTAGCTGTGTTCCGTGGGAGCTGGATGGACAGGACGGGATTGGAGGTAAATCAGAAAATACGCAGCTCTCTGTCGCAGTCAGTGTCAGATGTGGCAGCAGTAGGCTAATCCAGAGATGGATGAATGGAGGATCTGTCCAGGCCTCGTAACATTACTACCCCGGCTTTGTTTAAGCCACTTCTCTGTCACCTCTCTGAGCAGTGTATTGGGATTCGCACAGAGACAGTGCCTTCAGAAAGTATTCACACCCCTGGACTTTTTACACATTTTGTTGTTTTACAGCCTGAATTTAAAATGGATTACATTTAGATTTTTTGGTCACTGGCTTACGCACAATATCCCATAATGTCAATGTGTAATTATGTTTTTAGATAAATAAATAAAAATCATTAAAAATGAAAAGCTGAAATGTCTTGAGTCAATAATTACTCAACCCCTTTGTTATAGCAAGCCTAAATAAGTTCAGGAGTAGACGTTTGTTTAAGTCTCATAATACGTTGCATGGACTCTGTGTGCAATAATAGTGTTTAACATGACTTTTGAATGACTATGTCATCTCTGTACCCCACACATACAATTATCTTTAAGGTCCCTCGGTCGAGCAGTGAATTTCAAACGGATTCAACCACAAAGACCAGGGAGGTATTTAATTTTCAATACATTTGCAAACATTTCTAAAAACATGTTTTCACTTTGTCATTATGGGGTATTGTGTGTACATGGGTGAAAAACAAATATACTTAATACATTTTGAATTCAGGCTGTAACACAACAAAATGTGGAGTAAGTCAAGGGGTGTGAATACCTTCTGAAGGCACTGTATCTACTGTAACATGTGATGCCATCGTTTAGCCTTGTGGTCAGCAATATGTGGACATCTGATCCCAAACGTTGTGTGTGCGCTTGTGTTGGTGCGAGCGTGCGTTCGTTCTTGTGTGTGTCAAGAGCGGGGTTACAGACAGATTGGCTGGGTGTAACACTGGTGGGTGTCGCCACGGAGCCATGATGACAGAAACAGGAAGTGTATAGAGGAGTGCCTATGAGGAGGTGGAAATTGAGCAAGTTGAGGAGAATAAATTGCTTGGAGTAACCCTGTATTGTAAACTGTCATGGTCAATCATATTGATGCAGCAGTAGCTACAATGGGGAGAGGCCTGTCCATAATAAACCACTGCTCTGCTTTCTTAACAACGCTATTAACAAGGCAGGTCCTGCAGGCCCTAGTTTCACCTGAACAACTGTTCAGTCGTGTGGTCAGGTGCCAGCCACAAAGAGAGACTTAGGAAAATTACAATTGGCCCAGAACAGGGCAGCACGGCTGGCCCTTAAATGTACATGAAGAGCTAACATTAATAATATGCTTGTCAGTCTCTCCTGGCTCAAAGTAGAGAAGAGATTGACTTTGTCACTACTTGTATTTGTGAGAAGTATTGACATGTTGAATGCACCGAGCTGTCTGTTTAAACTACTAGCACACAGCTCGAACACCCATGCATACCCCACAAGACATGCCACCGGAGGTCTCTTCACAATCCCCAAGTCAAGAACAGACTATGGGAGGCACACAGTACTACATAGAGCCATGACTACGTGGAACTCTATTCCACATCAAGTAACTGCAAGCAGTAGAAAGATTTAAAAACAGATAAAAATACACTGTATGGAACAGCGGGGACTGTCAAGAGACACACACACAGGCACAGACACACACATATGTGGCCGATGTGAAATGGCTAGCTAGTTAGCGGTGGTGCGCGCTAATAGTGTTTCAGTCACTCGCTCTGAGACCTAGAAGCAGAGCAAGGGGAACAACTCCTTTGTGGAGCGATGGGTAACGATGCTTCGTGGGTGACTGTTGTTGATATGTGCAGAGGGTCCCTGGTTCGTGCCCGGGGCGAGGGGACGGACTAAAGCTATACTATTACACACACACATGATAACATACGCACTATACACACACGTTCACATGGATTTTGTGTTGTAGAAATGTAGCAGTAGAGTAATGGCCTGAGGGCACACACTTAATGTGTTGTGAAATGTATTGTAATGTTTTTAAAATGGACTGCCTTAATTTTGCTGGACCCCAGGAAGAGTAGCTGCTGCCTTGGCAACAGCTAATGGGGATCCATAAATACAAATACAAACCTCAGTGTGATCTAAATGGATGAGGACTGAGCTGGCGTTCTCTCTTTCTCTACCACTTTCAGTGAGGTTTGAATGGCCTCATGCACAGATGAGGGAATTTCCTGTAATAGAGCTCTGATTGAGGAATTTGCCTGTGGAGCGCATACTGTAAAAACCACTTAGGTTCTTAGGAGAAGTCTGTCGCTACAGAAAATTATCTGCAGCCCACTAAACTGATGTATTTTATTCTCATTTGGGGACTTTACCCTTTTCAGAAATTCCTAAGCGGTAAATTAGCCTGCGATCCCCATATCTCATTTATCTAAAGGCAGACTGACATTTCTGGGCCAGGATCCGATGTTGCAGAACACTGCTCAGAGGAGAGCTGGTTAGTTTAGCTAGGAAGCAACAACCACCGGCTCATTGATCCAGTTATTTGATAGGAGGGGTGAGTGTTCTGGTTGGATGTGTTGGGCATTGGCATTTCTTCACTTTTTATTGTCATTTCTTTGTATTTTATTGAATATTAAAACATACAATCTACCTGCAGTGAAGCTGCGCAGCACTTCGTGAAGTATTCAGACCCCTTGACTTTTTCAAAATGTTGTTACGTTACAGCCTTGTTTTAAAATGGATTAAATAAAGTAAAAATCCTCAGCAATCTACACACAATGCCCCATAATGACAAAGCGAAAACAGATTTGTAGAAATTTTAGCAAATTAATAAAAAATCGAAAACAGAAATACCTTATTTACATAAGTATTCAGACCCTTTGTTATGAGACTCGAAATTGAGCTCAGGTGCATCTTGTTTCCATTGATCATCCTTGAGATGTTTCTACAACTTGATTGGAGTCCACCTGTGGTAAATTCAATTGATTAGACATGATTTGGAAAGGCAGTACATGACAAAGCAAAAACCAAGCCATTGAGGTCGAAGGAATTGTCCGTAGAGCTCCGAGACAGGATTGTGTCGAGGCACAGATCCCAAAAAATTCTGCAGCATTGAAGGTCCCCAAGAACACAGTGGCCTCCATCAGTCTTAAATGGAAGAAGTTTGGAACCACAAAGTCTCTTCATAGAGCTGGCCACCCGGCCAAACTGAACAATCAGGGGAGAAAGGCCTTGGTCAGGGAGGTGACCAAGAACCCGATGGTCACTCTGACAGAGCTCTAGAGTTCCTCTGTGGAGATTTTAGAACTTTCCTGAAGGACAACCATCTCTGCAGCACTCCACCAATCAGGCCTTTATGGTAGAGTGGCCAGATGGAAGCCACTCCTCAGTAAAAGCCACATGACAGCCAGCTTGGAGTTTGCAAAAAGGCACCTAAAGACTCTCAGACCATGAGAAATACAATTCTCTGATCTGATGATACCAAGATTGAACTCTTTGGCCAGAATGCCAAGCATCACGTCTGAAGGAAACCTGGCACCATCCCTACGGTGAATCATGGGGGTGGCAGCATCATACTGTGGGGATGGTTTCAGCGGCAGGGGACTGGGAGACTAGTCAGGATCAAGGCAAAGATGAACGTAGCAAAGTACAGCGAGATCCTTGATGAAAACCTGCTCCAGAGCACTCAGGACCTCAGACTGGAGCGAAGGTTCACCTTTCAACAGGACAATGACCCTAAGCACACAACCAAGACTGCGCAGGAGTGGCTTTGGGACAAGTCTCTGATTGTCCTTGAGTGGCCCAGCCATAGCCTGGTCTTGAACCCGATCGAACATCTCTGGAGAGACCTGATGTGGAAAAATACAAGAGTCTGAATACTTTCCGAAGGCACTGTACATTCAGCCATCTAACTGGCTCCCGTCCAGAGCGACCCACAGGAGCAACCAGGGTCAAGCGCCCCGCCCAAGGAGCACGTTGACAGATCTCCCACCAAGTCAAAACGGGGACCCTAACCAGCGACCTATCGGCCACCGGCCCAAGCTCCCAACCGCCAGGCCACCAACCATCCAAGAGTCCCCACAGTTCCCTGAGAGCTGCCCCTCAACCATCCATTTTTTTTTGCTCATCAGGCATGCTGTATTAATTTCTCTGTCGTTCTTTAGCCTATTGTGGCCCATGTAACTGTTGCTTAGCAACCACCATTGGATGGTATGCTGCTGAGTAACAGAATATGTTAAGTTTCCCGGTGTCCATTTAACCATTTGCTATCACGAGTTTCAAAGTTGCTGCTAGTTTCTAGTTGTTTTAAATTACAGAACAATATGTGTTTATGCCCTTTGACTGTCTATATGAAAGGAGAGCATCTGGTGGCCCTAACCTGGAGTCCCACTGTATCGCTGATGTCAAACATTAACTCAGACAGTCACACTGCACTAGAGTGGAGAGAAGATGCCCTGTTAAACAACAAGTCTCTGTGGGTCTGCAGACATCAGCTTGGCAGATTAATTGAATTTATAAGGTCTCATTACAGAGCCATTTGGTAAAAACGGGAACAACAGAATTATGAAATAAAGGTAATAAGGGATACGTATTACCATAGATGGATGATAAAGTAGAGGCTGAATTGATGAGCCGAGACCAATTAAGTGATTCTGTAAAAAGTCGTCCTCCTTCCAGGCATTTATGGAATGAATTTAGAACTGTACTTCCATTTCACACATGAAACCGAGAACACACTGAAAAGCAAGGAACCCTTGGTTCCTGACCTGCGACTACTAACTAACTCTACAAGAACTCTTAGGGAACAATAAATTGATCTCAAGTGTTGAGAGAGCAGCTTTCCTGAGCTCCTCTTGGTGGAATGGAATGTGGTGTCTGTAATGTGGTGTCTCAGAAGGACTGCCTGGATGGATCTGGTTTGCATAAAAGAGCTCACTCATAGTTCATTAATCAGAGCTCATATCAGGGGGTAAGAGTGGCTCAGGAGGGGGCAGAGGACCTCCAGTCTAACCCAGCCTGTCCCCTGGGAGGGGGCTGCTGCCTCAGGGAGTCACAAGACATGAGAAGCTGTACTATGTACTGATCTAATCACACCAAAGTCCAATGCATTCATCCCCTGTATGCAGGGCCGGCCCGCCCATTAGGCAGGATTAGGCGGCCGTTTAAAGCAGCAGTGTCCTCTTTCCCAGAGTCAGGGGGTGCAAGGTATTTATCTTGTCCACGCCCGGAGAGCCTCTCCAGGGCGCCGTTGGAGAGACGCGGCACTGCGGCGCTCCACGAACTCTCAAGTCATCTAACATTAATAATGTAGCCTATGTGGTCTTTCTGTAGCCTACAGACTGAGGACCATATTTATGACAATGTTACGAGACAGACCCTTTTAACATCACGCACGTGTCTCTGATCAAATAGCCTAAATGGTGCCCTATCAAATAGAAATGCTCTTCGATTTGAATATGTCTTAGCATGTTAACAGACACCATACCCTACAAACAGGACAGGTAAAAAATAAAATGGTCAATATGGAATGAAACTAAGCTACTCACGATTGCTGTCCGGGAGTTTCAATCCGTGGACTAAATTGTCTAGAATCATTGATTTCAATTGTAAGCCTATTCGTACATTTTTTGACGAGGTGATCGTAGCGAGAAAAGACTTCTGCGTTTCCCGCTGTGTGAACAACATAAATTCTCATTGCAAAGAGGCTCAAAGTAACGCCTCATAAATTTGGGTAGCTGATATGCAGCTCTTAAATAGCCAAAATGATTAGTCTTAAACCTAGGGCGGCACAACGGCCAGGACCGGGCCTGACTGTATGTATGTACAGTACTGTATGTACAGGGATCAGGCTGCTGGTATGATGTAGTGTATATATGGAATGTGTGTGCATTTCGTCCACTGAGATACTGTATATACAGTATTTCTTATAGATGCCTCGGCCTCAATGCTCTGCATTGTTACGTTTGATCATTCAGTATATTGACTTCATCTTCTTTCATGTGCCCTTCAGCATGCCAGCGTAATGCCTCCCCAGGGACAGCACAGCACAGTCACTCTCCAGGGAGGCCGGCTCAGTGATCGAACAGAGAACTGCCCTGATAAGTGACGCACAACCGTGCAAAGAAAGAAAGAGAGAGGGAGGGAGTGGGAGGAAGGAAGGGAAAGGGGAGAGAGAGAGAGGGAGGGAGTGGGAGGAAGGAAGGGAAAGGGGAGAGAGAGAGAGGGAAACAGAGTGATTGCCGCAGTTTCAGGGACAGGAGAGGAGTGCTGATAAGTCAGGAGGAAAGATGCGGTGACTTTAGAAAGTCCGGAGAAGAGAGGAGAAGGGGGATGGATGGATGGGTTAAGGCAGGTGCAAGGAGAGAGTGTCGCTGAGAGGGGGGCAGCGTTAGAGGTGAGGAGGTTGTAATGGCAGAGCTATGATTGCCGTGATGGGAGGGATGGGCAGTAAAGTGGTGAAGCTGTCCATTGACTTACACAGTGTGATCTCATCTGCTATAGTATATTGAGATGAGATCAATCACTCAGTGAGTTGTGGGCTTAACAGAGGTCACACAGATGTTAGAGCTGAGAGAGGGGGGGGGGGGAGAAGAGGAGTCTAGTGAGCTCTATTTGCCCTGTTCTGCTCTCCTTAGCACTTAACATACATTATGAATCAGGAGTACATCGACACACTCTGTGATGTGCATGGATGGTGAGGGAGGGGGTGGACACTGGACACTGTATACAGGCCGTTCCGCTCTGACATCTCTCGTCCGTATATGTATATAGTCTTAGTTCATTCCTACTTAGACTTGTGTGCGTTGGGATATGTTGTGCAATATGTTAGATATTACTGCAATGTCGAAGCTAGAAGCGCAAGCTTTTTGCTACACCCGCATTACCTGCTAATCATGTGTATGTGACCAATACAGTGTGATATGATGTGACGAGTAGACGCCACAGCAGGTCAATTTAGAGCCAGCGTGAGATTAGGCAACATCAGTGGATTTCAGACTCCTACAGCCACAATGAATGTTTCATTATCATATGATGTAACTGCCAGCCATGGATCTCTAACTGACATGTACTGTATGTAGCCTAACGAGCATACCCACTGCATGCCTGGCTGGCGCGCGCGCGTGTGTCCACATGTGTGTGCATCTACGTACGTGTTCGTGTGTGTGTGTTAGGCATGGTGTGGTTTAAGGGGTTTCTGACGGCGCTTGCTCCACAGCTTAGCCATTCGGGTGCTAATTAGCACTGCTGCTGCAATCCCACTAATTACAGGCTGTTATACAGAGAGGCTGCAGCCCGACAGAGAGGGTGGAGGAGAACGACACAGTGTGGATGGACACTCTGACACACACACACACACACACTACAACACCCATTTTCGACGATCGTATCGGCGCACACACACACACACACACGTTCCTAAATTGCTCCCTCGTGCAGGAGGAGAGGAGCATGTCGTCAACTCCCTTCTAAAAAATGTCCCTACTTTGACACATCATCTGCCAGTTCTCTATTATGGTAATGTGTCATAGCTTAGATACTAAACTGACTACTGCTATACTCCCTCTTTTGGATTACTGGCCAAGCATTATGTGATCTGACATCCGCCCACTCTCAGGTTCATCAACTGATTTCTAAAGATAGTGTTCTTGTCTCTTACTATCAAGTGCACGGTGTGGATGTCAACCTCTGTTTCCATGTGTATCATATCATACCTTCTATACGTATGTAAGGTAAGCCAGTAGGAAGTACCATTGATCATAGGTTAAGATAAGTCAACTGAGTCATTACCTGAATCTTGTGTTAATTACAGACCAACCACACACACACACACACACACACCACAGGCAGATTTATCACTTAACCAGAGGGAATTAAGTCAGTTTGATGGATTTCCCTCCATAGGCAGGAAAATGACTGTATTGTTTGCGTTGTATATCATACACACACCTCCCCTTCCCTATCAAAGCTGATCACATAACTTGAGCTAGAGTGACATGAGTAATGACCAGTGGGAGTGAGTGGAACTCCAGTGGTATGAAGGGTCCTGTATTAATCTCAGTGTTCTCTGAGCTCTCAGTGTGTGTGTCCAAAATGGCACCCTGTTCTCCATTTAGGGCGCTACTTTTGACCAGGGCCCATAGGGCACAGGTAAAAAATAGTGTACTATGTAGGGAATAGGGTGCCATTTGACAGGTAGACATTGTTCTAAACATGCATCACTCATTACCATGGGGCACAGGACCAAAACAGCATTCATTGATCAACAGCAATGGTATTTCACCCTGAACACTCCCACATTACATTCCCAGCCTGCCATGCCAAGTCCTCCCCCTCTCTCTCTTTCTCCCTCCCTCCCTCTCTCCCCCTCTCTCTCCCTCTCTTTCTCTCTCTCCCCCTCTCTCTCTCTGTCTGTCTGTCTGTCTCACACACTCAATGTCTTCTCTCCACACATCCTGGGCCGGGGCATTGATCTTGGACATACACTACATGACCAAAAGTATGTGGACACTTGCTTTGCTGCTAAACAGCCTCCACTCTTCTGGGAAAGCTTTCCACTAAATGTTGGAACATTGATGCAGGGACTTGCTTCCATTCAGCCACAAGAGCATTAGTGAGGTCGAGCACTGATGTTGGGCGATTAGGCCTGGCTCGCAGTCAGTATTCCAATTCATCCCAAAGGTGTTCGATGGGGTTGAGGTCAGGGCTCTGTGCAGGCCAGTCAAGTTCTTCCACACCGATCTCAACACACAATTTCTGTATGGACCTCGCTTTCTGCACGGGGGCATTGTCATGCTGAAACAGGACAGGGCCTTCCCTAAACTGTTGCCACAAAGTTGGAAGCACAGAATTGTCTAGAATGTCATTAACATTTCCCTTCACTGGAACTAAGGGGCCTAGCCCGAACCATGAAAAACAACCCCAGACCCTTAGACACATTGGTGCGGCTGGCTTCCGGGTTAAGCGAGTAGTGTGTTAAGAAGCAGTGCGGCTTGGCGGGGTCATGTTTCAGAGGACGATTGGCTCTTGACCTTCGCCTCTCCCGAGTCCGTACGGGAGTTTCAGCGATGGGACAAGACTGTAATTACCAATTGGATTTCATGAAAAAGGGGTAAAAAGGCATTGCGCATGGTGACCTTAGGCTTGTGTGTGGCTGCTCGGCCATGGAAACCCATTTCATTAAGGTCCCACTAATGTGAAGGGGTGTCCACATACTTTTCAATATGTAGTGTATGTTTCCTTGTCTTACCTCTGTGTGTATTAAACGTATCAGGCCATTAGAGTAGTCTATTAAGCTAGAAGACAACTGGTAGACAGCTTGGCTAGGGCTGTCCTCATGGGATTCTGTTTGAAGAGTGTGGGTTGGTGGTGGTGATGAAGAGCTGTAGCTTACTAGTGGTTTCCTGTGACGATTCTCTAGACTTCACCAGGACAGAATAGGGCCAATGCCTAAAGGCACTGACAGACGGAAGGGGCGTATGGGATCAATATCATGCCAAATGTATTCACAAATGTAAATCACTTTCCACAAATGTAAATCACTTTCCACAAATGTAAATCCCCAATTCACAAATGTCTGCAGTTATTTAAAAATGTCTAATGCATTATATTGATTTACAAATACAAATCAAGGTTTTTGTTTGTGGAAAGTGATTTACATTTGTGGAAAGTGATTTACATTTGTGGATTGGTGATTTTCATTTGTGGAAAGTGATTTATATTTGTGGATTGGAGATTTACATTTGTGGAAAGTGATTTACATTTGTGGAAAGTGATTTACATTTGTGGAAAGTGATTTACATTTGAGGATTGGTGATTTATATTTGTGGATTGGGGATTTACATTTGTGGAAAGTGATTTACATTTGAGGATTGGTGATTTACATTTGTGGATTGGTGATTTACATTTGTGGATTGGTGATTTTATATTTATAGGAAGTGATTTACATGTATGGATTGGTGATTTACATTTGTGAATACATTTGGCATGATATTGATCCCATAGGGGTGGCCCATTAATTTTCAATGAAGCCTAGGCAGGGGGGAAATGCTATCCAGGTGGAGCGGTCGGTAGGCGGTGCTCGTGCCCGTGGAAGCCGCTCCGCTCTATTTTTCAAGCGGTGCCATTGTTGTTGTTGACCAATCACAGTAGAATACGTAGACTGTGTGGTGATACGTCAGAACGTATGTCCAACAGCAGGAGGTGCTAACTTGCCCACTCTAGCTAGCTGGCTAGCTAGCTAACACTATCAGTTTACAAAGTCACGTTTAACAATAAAAATAATAGTTTTTCTAATCCATTATTTTATTAATCATTTTTGTTACATGTAAATATGTTTTTAGACATGCTAATGGTGTTATAGCGAATCTTTTTTTCGCTCGTCGATATTGTTTACTTCGTTGCTATGGTCACCGGCGGCTGTCGCCCTCATGTGTGAAGGCGCTAGCCATTTAACTAAAGGGACAAGCAGTGTACTCAGCGGGGAATGCGGCGATATTTTGCTGGCTGTCTGAAAAACGCTTTAGTTCTGTTATTCACACTACCTTGCTGTTCACCTGCTCAGTTCAACACTGTCAACTATATTCCAAGTTCTCCAGATTCACGCTACACTGCTACCCTAACTAACGAAGACTGCCGAGTTCCGTGCTGTATTGCTGTAGCCTGTGTTGAATTATCCAGCCATGCAGTTTGCTGAGTAGGTCTTTACTCTGGGGATGTGACGTGGGCTCTGCAGTACCACAGGTGCCCTTTTAATCTTTCATGCTATTGTTTTTTCTTGTCTGTTTCTTTCTGAGCCCACCCTGGGTTCATTCCCTTGGGAGTAGAGGAGAGGACTGCACCATTAATGCAGGGAACATGGGATCTAGTACAGGCGTATGTGGACTGTTAAGCAAGGCTGTTTCTGAGGCGACAAGGCCCCTTGTTCCATACAGTCCTTAAACAAGACGTCTAGTGATTTTTATTTATTTATTTATTTAACCTTTATTTAACCAGGTAGGCAAATTGAGAACACGTTCTCATTTACAATTGCGACCTGGCCAAGATAAAGCAAAGCAGTTCGACACATACAACAACACATAGTTACACATGGAGTAAAACAAACATATAGTCAATAATACAGTGAAAAAAAATAAGTCTATATACAATGTGAGCAAGTGAGGTGAGATAAGGGAGGTGAAGGCAAACAAATATATGTATAAATAAATAAAAATATAAAAAAGGCCATGGTGGCAAAGTAAATACAACACAGCAAGTAAAATAAAAAATAAAAACACTGGAATGGTTGGTTTGCAGTGGAAGAAAGCGCAAAGTAGAGACAGAAATAATGGGGTGCAAAGGAGCAAAATAAATAAATAAATACAGTAGGTAAAGAGGTAGTTGTTTGGGCTAAATTAATAGATGGGCTATGTACAGGTGCAGTAATTCTATGAGCTGCTCTGACAGCTGGTGCTTAAAGCTAGTGAGGGAGATAAGTGTCCAGTTTCAGAGATTTTTGTAGTTCGTTCCAGTCATTGGCCAGCAGAGAACTGGAAGGAGAGGCGTCCAAAGGAAGAATTGTTTTTGGGGGACTAGAGAGATATACCTGCTGGAGCGCGGTGCTACAGGTAGGTGCTGCTATGGTGACCAGCGAGCTGAGATAAGGGGGACTTTACCTAGCAGGGTCTTGTAGATGACCTGGAACCAGTGGGTTTGGCGACGAGTATGGAGCGAGGGCCAGCCAACGAGAGTGTACAGGTCGCAGTGGTGGGTAGTATATGGGGCTTTTGGTGACAAAACGGATGGCACTTGATAGACTGCATCCAAATTTATTGAGTAGGGTTTTGGAGGCTATTTTGTAAATGACATCACCAAGTCGAGGATTGGTAGGATGGTCAGTTTTACAAGGGTATGTTTGGCAGCATGAGTAAAGGATGCTTTGTTGCGGAATAGGAAGCCAATTCTAGATTTAACTTTGGATTGGAGATGTTTGATGTGAGTCTGGAAGGAGAGTTTACAGTCTAACCAGACACCTAGGTATTGTAGTTGTCCACATATCTAAGTCAGAGCCTCCAGAGTAGTGATTTTGGACAGGCGGGAGGTGCAGGCAGCGATCGGTTGAAGAGCATGCATTTAGTTTTACTTGTATTTAAGAGCAATTGGAGGCCACGGAAGGAGAGTTGTATGGCATTGAAGCTCGCCTGGAGGGTTGTTAACACAGTGTCAAAAGAAGGGCCAGAAGTATACAGAATAGTGTCGTCTGCGTAGAGGTGGATCAGAGAATCACCAGCAGCAAGAGCGACATCATTGATGTAAACAGAGAAGAGAGTCGGTCCAAGAATTAACCCTGTGGCACCCCCATAGAGATGCCAGAGGCCCGGACAACAGACCCTCCGATTTGACACACTGAACTCGATCAGAGAAGTAGTTGGTAACCAGGCGAGGCAATCATTAGAGAAACCAAGGCTGTCGAGTCTGCCGATGAGGATGGTGGTGATTGACAGAGTCAAAAAGCCTTGGCCAGGTCAATGAATACGGCTGCACAGTATTGTTTCCTATCGATGGCGTTAAGATATCGTTTATGACCTTGAGCGTGGCTGAGGTGCACCCATGACCAGCTCTGAAACCAGATTGCATAGCGGAGAAGGTATGGTGGTTCGAAATGGTCGGTAATCTGTTTGTTGACTTGGCTTTCGAAGACCTTAGAAAGGCAGGGTAGGATAGATATAGTCTGTAGCTGTTAGGGTCAAGAGTGTCCCCCCCTTTGAAGAGGGGGATAACCGCAGCTGCTTCCAATCTTTGGGAATCTCAGACGACACGAAAGAGAGGTTAAGAGGCTGGTAATAGCAAGTGGCAACAATTTCAGCAGATAGTTTTAGAAAGAAAGGGTCCAGATTATCTAGCCCGGCTGATTTGTAAGGGTCCAGATTTTTCAGCTCTTTTAGAACATCAGCTGACTGTATTTGCGAGAAGAGAAATGGGGAAGGCTTGGGCGAGTAGCAGAGGGAGGGCAGTGCTGTTGTCCGGGGTGGGGTAGCCAGGTGAAAGCATGGCCAGCCGTGGAAAAATGCTTATTGAAATTCTCAATTATAGTGGATTTTCGGTGGTGACAGTGTTTCCTATCTGCAGAGCAGTTGGAAGCTGGGAGGAGGTGTCTTATTTCTCCATGGACTTTACAGTTGCGCCCAGAACTTTTTTAATTTGTGTGTTGCAGGAAAGCAAATTTCTGCTTGAAAAAGCTAGCCTTTGGCTTTTCTAACTGCCTGTGTATATTGTTTTCTGGCTTCCCTGAAAAGTTTGCATATCAGGGGCTGTTCGATGCTAATGCAGAACCATAGGATGTTTTTCTGTTGGTTAAGGGCAGTCAGGTCAGGAGAGAACAAGGCTATATCTGTTCCTGGTTCTAAATTTCTTGAATGGGCATGCTTATTCAAGATGGTGAGGAAGGCATTTAAAAAAAATGACCAGGCATCCTCTACTGACGGATGAGATCAATATCCTTCCAGGATACCCTCGGCCAGGGTCGATTAGAAAGGCCTGCTCGCTGAAGTGTTTCGGAGCGTTACAGTGAGACGTGGAGCGTCGTTTGACCGCTGACCCATTACGGATGCAGGCAATGAGGCATGATCGCTGAGATCTTGGTTGAAAACAGCAGAGGTGTATTTGAGGGCAAGTTTGTTAGGATGATATCTATGAGGGTTACCCGTTTTACGGAATTGGTGTGTACCTGGGAGGTTCATTTGATAATTGTGTGGATGATGAGGGGCATCAAGCTTAGATTGTTAGGGTGGTGGGGTGTTGAGCATGGTTCAAATTTAGGTCGCCTAGCAGCACGGAGCTCTAAGATTAGATGGGGCAGATCAGTTCACATATAGTGTCCAAGCACAGCTGGGGGCAGAGGGTGGTCTATAGCAGGCGGCAACCGGTTGAGAGACTTGTTTTTAGAGAGGTGGATTTTTAAAAGTAGAAGTTCAAATTGTTTGGAACAGACGCCTGATAGAAAACAAACTCTGCAGGCAATCCTTGCAGTAGATTGCACCCGCCCCCTTTGGCCGTTCTATCTGTCTGTCGAAAATCCTCGTGTAGTTGGGATGAAGAATGTCAGAATTTTTGTGGTTCTTTCTAAGCCAGGATCAGACACGGCTAAACATAGGGTTGGCAGACGTGTGCTAAAGCATTGAACAAAACAAACTTAGGGAGGAGCTTCTAATTTAACATGCATGAAGCCAAGGCTATTACGGTTACAAAGTCATCAAAAGAGAGCGCCTGGGGAATAGGAGTGGAGCTAGGTACTGCGGGCCTGGATTCACCTCTACATCACCGAGGAACAGAGGAGGAGTAGGATAAGTACGCAAAGCATAAAGGTGAGCGTACCTAGAAATACGTAAGTCGTCTAGAGGAGCTTAGAACTCTAGAGCAGAATAAAAGAAGTTTCTGGGGCGATAAAATAGCTTAAAGGAATAATGTACAGACAAAGGTATGGTAGGATGTGAATACAGTGGAGGTAAACCTAGGTATTGAGTGATGATAGAGAGATATTTGTCTCTAAAACATCATTGAAACCAGGTGATGTCATCGCATATGTGGGTGGTGGAACTGAGAGGTTGGATATGGTATAGTGAGCAGGCTAGAGGCTCTACAGTGAATAAGCCAATAAACACTAACCAGAACAACCAATGACAAGGCATATTTACATAAGAGAGGCATGCTTAATCGAGTGATCAATAAGGGTCCAGTGAGTAGAGGTTGGTTGGGGTCACGGCGATCCAGACAGCAGGCCGGGTAGATGGCTATCGGTAGCAAGATAGCATAGGATGGAGGTCTAATTGTAGATACCTCGTGCGTTTCCGTCGGTAGGTTAGTGGGGTTCCGTGTGGTAGAGGGGATCAATCCAAATTGGCAAAATAGATATAGTGACCCAAGAAAAAAAAATAAAAAAAAATAAATAATAATAATAATTGTCCGATATACTTATTCAGATAGCAGCCGATAAGACAGCTAACGATTAGCGGGCCCCAGATGAGCGTTCAGGTAACGTCGGGACGGGGGTGCCAGTTGGATAGCTCCCTCGGGCAGATAACGCCGCCAGTCAGTCGTGAAGGCCCGGTGGGGCTCCGTATCTGCAGCAACAACAACAACAACAAMAAAAAAAMCGGGTCCGGATAGGTGACTGTAGCCCAGGAATGGCTGATGGAACTCCTCAGCTGGCTGGCTCCGGAATAAATTACGTTTGCTCCGGGATCGACGTAAGCCAATAGTCACACGGTTTGCAGCTAGCTAGCTGCGAAATCAAGGTGCAAATGTCCAGAGCCTGCGGCTGAAATCCGGTGATGAAGTAGAAAAAAAAAAAAATCCGGTGATGTGGTAGTGAAAAAGCAGTCCTATATGCTCTGGGTTGATATCGCGCTTGCAGACTGGCAGGTATTGGCCCGAGCTGAARMTGGCTGGTGTCCGAGTTAAGGGTGAAGACCGCAGCAGTGGCTAACTGACTACTAGCTAGTAGCTAGTTATCTGGCTAGCTTCTGATTGGGGTTACGGTTCTAAAGTATAAAAGAAATAGCAGATCCGTACCACATTGGGTGAGGCGGAATGTATATTCAGTTCCTAAATGGAAAGTGAAATTAAAATATATACGAAATGGATACGAAAAAAAACGAGGACTATTTACGCGGGACAAGACAAGACAAGACAAACACACGTCCGACTGCTACGCCATCTTGGAATCTAGTGATCTAGTGATCTTGGAATCTAGTGATGATGTCTAGTGATGATCTACGGTCTCCCAGTGATGACCAGTGATGATGTATGTGTCTCTGCGGCCCCTTCCAGATAGGACTGGGTGTCCAGTGATGAGTCTCTGTGTCCCTGTCCAGCTGTCCAAAGAGGAGGCTGAGGAGACACTACGAGACCCAGTGGGGTTTGGAGCCAGCTGGGCTGGGACGGGCAGGACTGGCATGTGTGACAGGGACAGTAATCAGATGCGTTGGGCCTAGGGGACAGAGGTCAGCAAAAATTCTCACATTCTCCAAATGTCCTTCCACGCTAGGAGAATATTAAAGAGCCAAGTGCCATGTGTGCCTACACTGCCGCTGTTGGTCCCTGTTCCTGCCGTCATCACCACCGCTCTCTCACCCGCTCCAAAGGCAAAGGGGAGAGGAGCTGTGCTGGAGGGATTTTTTTTTAAACTTCTGTCCTTGCTGGATTGCTTCCAGACAGATTTCCCTGCTTAATCTTGGTTTTAAATCTGACCTCAACTTGGTGGCTGGGTCCTGCAGCAAAGCCCCTGGGTCAGGGTGATGAGGGACCAGCCAAGCTGTGACCAACACCATCAACCAGATGAGCTACCACGTGTGTGTGTTTCTTCTGCCTTCATGGAATCTCCCCCAGCGTCAATCAGTTTGTTTTTGTTTATACTGTTTGTGTCTGCCAGTTTCTGTGCGATAAAAAGCCCACCGGGAACATCGAACAGGGATGCAATTGTCCTCTTTTCTGACAGTCATTAACCTTATACATTATAAATGCATCACTCCTTCTGACTGTTTAATGGCTCAGTGCAGTATATATTTTTCCACACTTTGAGGTTGGAATAATAGTGTGAAATTGTGAAAATAATGATAATACCAATTTAGGGTAAGAGCTGTTTGAAAACACCACCTGAAATGTCTGCCTGTTTTGGTGGGATGGAGTTTTGGCCTGCCTGGTAACATCACCATGCGGTAAATTAGTTAATGGACCAATAAGAAAGAGAGTTCCAGACATCTCTGCAAATAACAGCTAGTTTTCCTTTCCAGACCACTCCCAGACAGTCCTAGTAAAATTCTTGCTTGAGAAATGGCTCTTTGCTAAGAAGCTGTTTTTGTTCTTTTTGACCATTTTCATTGAAAACAATCAAATCACACTTTTTGTCAAATGTGTCGAATACAACAAGTGTAGACCTTACCGTCAAATGCTTACTTACAAGTGCTTAACCAACAGTGCAGTTCAAGAAGAGTTGAGAGGTAATTTGTACATGTAGGTAGGGGTGAAGTGACTATGCATAGATAATAAACAGCGAGTAGCAGCAGTGTACAAATGGGTAAAAGTAAAGAAGAATAAAAAGTAACACAATAACATAACAATAACGAGGCTATATACAGGGGGTAGTGAGTCAGTGTGCAGGGTACAGGTTAGAGGTCATTTGTACATGTAGGTAGGGATAAAGTGACTATGCATAGATAATAAACAGCGAGTAGCAGCAGTGTACAAATGGGGGTGAGGGGGGTGAGGTCAATGTAATAGTCCAGTGGCCATTTGATTAATTGTTCAGCAGTCTTATAAGCCATAAGACTGCTGAACAATTAATCAAGTAGAAGCTGTTAAGGAGCCTTTTGGTCCTAGACTTGGCGCTCCGGTACCACTTGCCGTGCGGTAGCAGAGGAAACAGTCTATGACTTGGGTGACTGGAGTCTCTGACAATTTTATGGGCTTTCCTCTGACACTGCCTATTATATTGGTCCTGGATTGCAGGAAGCTTGGCCCCAGTGATGTACTGGGCCGTACACACTACCCTCTGTAGCGCCTTACGGTCGGATGCAGAGCAGTTGCAATACCTAGCGATGATGCAACGGGTCAGGATGCTCTCGATGGTGCAGCTGTAGAACTTTTTGAGGATCTGAGGACCCATGCCAAATCTTTTCAGTCTCCTGGGGGGGAAAGGTTTTGTCGTGCCCTCTTCACAACTGTCTTGGTGTGTTTGGACCATGATAGTTTGTTGGTGATGTGTACACCATGGATCTTGAAACTCTCGACCCGCTACACTACAGCCCTGTTGATGTTAATGGGGGCCTGTTCGGCCAACCTTTTCCTGTAGTCCACGATCATCTCCTTGTCTTGCTCACGTTGAGCGAGAGGTTGTTGTCCCGGCACCACACTGCCAGGTCATTGACCTCATCCCTATAAGCTGTCACATCGTTGTAGGTGATCAGGCCTAACACTGTTGTGTCGTCAGCAAACTTAATGATGGTTCTGGAGTCGTGTTTGGTCACGCAGTCGTGGGTGAACAGGGAGTACAGCAGGGGACTAAGTACACACCCTTGAGGGGCCCCAGTGTTAAGCATCAGTGTGGCAGATGTGTTGTTGCCTACTCTTACCACCTGGGGGCGACCCGTCAGGAAGTTCAGGATCCAGTTGCAGAGGGAGGTGTTTAGTCCCATGGTCCTTAGCTTAGTGATGAGCTTTGTGGGTACTATGGTGTTGAACGCTGAGCTGTAGTCAATGAACAGCATTCTCACATAGGTGTTCCCTTTGTCTAGGTGGGAAAGGGCAGTGTGGAGTGCGATTGAGATTGCGTGATCTGTTGGGGCAGTATGCGAATTGGAGCGGGTCTAGGGTATCCGGGAGGATGTTGTTGATAGCACTTCATGGTTACCGACGTGAGTGCTACGGTAATCATTTAGGCACGTTACCTTTGCTTCCTTGGGCACAGGGACTATGGTGGTCTGCTTGAAAAATGTAGATATTATAGACTCAGTCAGGGAGAGGTTGAAAATGTCAGTGAAGACTACCGAGAGCGTTATCACACAGTCATTCAGAACAGCTGGTGCTCTCGTGCATGCTTCAGTATTGCTTGCCTCGAAGCAAGCATAAAAGGCATTTAGCTCGTCTGGTAGGCTCACGTCACTGGGCAGCTTGCATCTGGGTTTCCCTTTGTAGTCCGTAATAGTTTTCAAGCCCTGCCACATCCAACAAGCGTCAGAGCCGGTGTAGTAGGATTCAGTCTTAATCCTGTATTGACGCTTTGCTTGTTTGATGGTTCGTCTGAGGGCATAGCGGGATTTCTTATAAGTGCCCGGATTAGTTTCCCGCTCCACAGTATAGTATATAATTGTTACCCAGAAATTATTTTATATTGAGATAAAAACGTCTGCATTGGACCTTTAATTAATCCACACATAAACTGCGTGTACAAAACATTGGGCACACCGGCTCTTTCCATGACATAGACTGACCAGGAGAATCCAGGTGAAAGCTATGATCCTTATTAATTTCACTTGTTAAATCCAGTTCAATCAGTGTAGATGAAGGGGAGGAGACGGGTTAAAGAAGTATTTTTTTAGCCTTGAGACAATTCAGACATGGATTGTAAATGTATGCCATTCAGAGGGTGAATGGACAATATACAAATGTAAGTGCCTTTGAACGGGATATGGTAGTAGGTGCCAGGCGCACCAGTTTGAGTGTGTCAAGAACTGCAACGCTACTGGGTTTTTGACGCTCAACAGTTTCCCGTGAGTATCAAGAATGGTCCACCACCCAAAGGACACCCAGCCAACTTCACACAACTGTGGGAAGCATTGGAGTCAACATGGGCCAGCATCCATGTGGAATGCTTTCGACACCTTGTAGAGTCCATGCCCAAACGTATTGAGGCTGTTCTGAGGGCAAAAGGGGGTGCATCTCAATATTAGGAAGGTCAGTGTACATCTATGCTGTTAAGGTCATGTCACTTTTCCCAGAGAAGTCTATTTACATTCCTGTTTCGCGTTGTGTTATTAGCTGTGGGACCTGTCTCTGCTCACGTTCTGGCTCACTAAGGGACAGGCGATTAAAATGTCAAGCTTCAGGTGACCTTTCTCTCTGGGTCCCCAGTTGGACTGCAGGCCCATCCACAGTTCAGCTCTCTGTCTTTGCAGCCTCGTTCTGTCTTTCAGAGAGGAAAGTCTGTTTCCCATCAGAGCAAATCACCATTGTTTACCATATTGATAGAAGGAAAAATGCTTCTCAATCTCAACCCACAAATGGACACGACTGTCATACTCCGTCAGCTGTTGACTGGCTCAGTTAACTAACCTCAGTGGACACTCTGGACTCTCCACATCAACAATACTTTATTAAATGAACTAGTCTGTGATTGACAGCGCATTATGATAATCTATCCCACCCATCATGGTGTTAAGACGGTTTATATCCATTACTGACATTAGTGGGTTTCCAGACAGTCCATTAGCTCAGCTAATTGGGAAGGTGGTGCTAGAATGGATGGCTCAGAGGCAAGTTCCTAGCTCCACACAGCCCTAGCCATCAGTGGGGTTTAAAATGATTTCTGCCCCGGCCTCAGGTTACACAGCAGTAAAATCTGCCTGTACTCTGCACTATGTGTGTCTCTAAACCCTGTTCCCCAGTTGAACAGCTCAGGTGCCTGTGATCTGCCTCAGCAGCCCAACACAGTGGCTCAGGTTATCAGTGAGGGATGAGGCCTGGATGGACGCGTCTCAGCTGACCTTAATATTTCAACCTGCCACAATCGCCTCATGTTGTCCAGGTTGATGGGTCAATTGTCATACTTCCTACAGTCGTGACGGATTCGTGTTGGATTCATAAAGCTGGACATTATGGTCAGTGGGTTCAGAATATTTGCTGGGAATTAACGGGGTTTCTCATCTGAATACTTGAAGAACCCTATATAGGACCCTAAGCATACAAAAAGAAACACCTGAACAAACACGAAAAAAGTGCCAGTGAATGAATCATTGAGGTATTTTTCGGTTGTATTCTCTTCCCTCAGAGCCTATGTGTGCCATGGCAACAGTTAGTCATGATGGGTGGTGGTTGAACTGCCATTTAGCTACATTAACAAAACCCAATCAGCATCAGTGATTGCTTCTTAAGGACACAGTAATCTAAGGTACTGAAGATTACTCATCTTTAACAGGAAATCTGTTCAAGTTCCCACTATATTCTGCCTCCCCAGCTGTTCCAATCCAACCCCCAAATTAAAACGTTGATGAGACTGCTGACATAAGACTGACCAAAATGAAAGAGAAGCTTACTGTTTGTCCAGCTTCACACATTCACACTGGGGTTTTGTGAGGGGAAATGGGTTATCTACCCCAGGCTCCACACATGTTGCTTTTCACCAGCTCCATCCTCATCTGTCCTCATCAACTGACATCATTAGAGCGAGATAGAGTTTTGTTTATTTCACTTACTTCAGCAATATAAACATACACTGAACAAAAATATAAACGCAACAGGGAACAATTTCTAAGATTTTATAAGTAAATCAGTCAATTTAAATAAATTCATTAGGCTCTAATCTATGGATTTCACATGACTGGGAATATAGATATGCATATGTTAATCACAGATACCTTAAAAAAAGGTTGGGGTGTGGATCAGAAAACCAGTCAGTATATGGTGTAACCACCTTTTGCCTCATGCAGCGCATAGAGTTGATCAGGCTGTTGATTGTGGCCTGTGGAATGTTGTCCCACTCCTCCTCAATGATGTGCGAAGTTGCTGGATATTGGCGGGAACTGGAACACGCTGTCGTACACGTCGATCCAGAGCATCGCAAACATGCTCAATGGGTGACATGTCTGGTGAGTATGCAGGCCATAGAATAACTGGGAAATTTTCAGCTTCCAGGAATTGTGTACAGATCCCTGCGATATGGAGCTGTGCATTGTCATGTTGAAACATGAGTTGACAAGGCGGAACATAAGGCGGAGGATGAATGGGACGACAATGGGCCTCAGGATCTCGTGTATCTCTGTGCATTCCAATTGCCATTTATAAAATGCAGTGGTGTTCGTTGTCCGTAGCTTATGCCTGCCCATACCATAACCCCACCGCCACAATGGCGCACTCTGTTCACAATGTTGACATCAGCAAACCGCTCGCCCACATGACACCATGAACACTGTCTTCCATCTGCCCGATACAGTTGAACCTGGGATTCATCCGTGAAGAGCACACTTCTCCAGCGTGCCAGTGGCCAACGGTTACGACGCCAAACTGCAGTCAGGTCAAGACCCTGGTGAGGACGACGAGCATGCAGAGGAGCTTCCCAGAGACGATTTCTGACAGTTTGGCAAGAAATTCTTCGGTTGTGCTAACCCACAGTTTCATCAGCTGTCTGGGTGGCTGGTCTCAGACGATCCTGCAGATGAAGAAGCCAGATATGGAGGTCCTGGGCTGGCGTGGTTACATGTGGTCTGCAGTTGTGAGGCCATTTGGACATACTGCCAAATTCTCTAAAACGACATTGGAGGCAGCTTATGGTAGAGAAATGTGCATTCTCTTCTCTGGCAACAGCTCTGGTGGACTTTCCTGCAGTCAGCATGCCAATTGCACACTCCCTCAAAACTAGAGACATCTGTGACATTGTGTTGTGTGACAAAACTGCACATTTTAGAGTGGCCTTTTATTGTCCCCAGCACAAGGTGCACCAGTGTAATGATAATCACCAGTGTAATGATCATCATAATCAGTTTCTTGATATGCCACACCTGTCAAGTGGATGGATCTTGGCAAAGGAGAAATGCTCACTAACAGGGATGTCAACAAATGTGTGCAACAAAAATTTAGAGAAATTAGCTTTTTGTGCATATGGTACATTTCTGGGATCTTTTATTTTAGCTCATGAAACATGGGACCAACACTTTAAATGTTGCGTATATATTTTATTTGAATTGAATTGAGAGAGTGAGAAAGCGAGAGAAAGAGATAGCGAGAGAGACAGGAAGAGAGAAAGAGAGAAAGATATAGCGAGAGAAAGAGAGAGAGTGACAATGAGAGAGAGAGACAGTGAGAGAGAGATACAGTGGGGAGAACAAGTATTTGATACACTGTCAATTTTGCAGGTTTTCCTACTTACAAAGCATGTAGAGGTCTGTACTTTTTATCATAGGTACACTTCAACTGTGAGAGATGGAATCTAAAACAAAAATCCAGGAAAATCACATTGTATGATTTTTAAGTAATTAATTTGCATTTTATTGCATGACATAAGTATTTGATCACCTACCAACCAGTAAGAATTCCGGCTCTCACAGACCTGTTAGTTTTTCTTTGAGAAGCCCTCCTGTTCTCCACTCATTACCTGTATTAACTCACCTGTTTGAACTCGTTACCTGTATAAAAGACACCTGTCCACACACTCAATCAAACAGACTCCAACCTCTCCACAATGGCCAAGACCAGAGAGCTGTGTAAGGCAATCAGGGATAAAATTGTAGACCTGCACAAGGCTGGGATGGGCTACAGGACAATAGAAAAACAGCTTGGTGAGAAGGCAACAACTGTTGGCGCAATTATTAGAAAATGGAAGACGTTCAAGATGACGGTCAATCACCCTCGGTCTGGGGCTCCATGCAAGATCTCACCTCGTGGGGCATCAATGATCATGAAGAAGGTGAGGGATCAGCCCAGAACTACACGGCAGGACCTGGTCAATGACCTGAAGAGAGCTGGGACCACAATCTCAAAGAAACCATTAGTAACACACCACGCCGTCATGGATTAAAATCCTGCAGTGCACGCAAGGTCCCCTGCTCAAGCCAGTGCATGTCCAGGCCCGTCTGAAGTTTGCCAATGACCATCTGGATGATCCAGAGGAGGAATGGGAGAAGGTCATGTGGTCTGATGAGACAAAAATAGAGCTTTTTGGTCTAAACTCCACTCGCCGTGTTTGGAGGAAGAAGAAGGATGAGTACAACCCCAAGAACACCATCCCAACCGTGAAGCATGGAGGTGGAAACATCATTCTTTGGGGATGCTTTTCTGCAAAGGGGACAGGACGACTGCACTGTATTGAGGGAAGGATGGATTTGGCCATGTATCGCGAGATCTTGGCCAACAACCTCCTTCCCTCAGTAAGAGCATTGAAGATGGGTCGTGGCTGGGTCTTCCAGCATGACAACGACCCGAAACACACAGCCAGGGCAACTAAGGAGTGGCTCCGTAAGAAGCTTTCAAGGTCCTGGAGTGGCCTAGACAGTCTCCAGACCTGAACCCAATAGAAAATCTTTGGAGGGAGCTGAAAGTCCGTATTGCCCAGCGACAGCCCCGAAACCTGAAGGATCTGGAGAAGGTCTGTATGGAGGAGTGGGCCAAAATCCCTGCTGCAGTGTGTGCAAACCTGGTCAAGAACTACAGGAAACGTATGAACTCTGTAATTGCAAACAAAGGTTTCTGTACCAAATATTAAGTTCTGCTTTTCTGATGTATCAAATACTTATGTCATGCAATAAAATGCAAATTAAATACTTAAAAATTATACAATGTGATTTTCTGGATTTTTGTTTTAGATTCTGTCTCTCACAGTTGAAGTGTACCTATGATAAAAATGACAGACCTCTACATGCTTTGTAAGTAGGAAAACCTGCAAAATCGGCGGTGTATCAAATACTTGTTCTCCCCACTGTATATAGCAAAAGATAGAGAGAGAAAGCGAGGGCGATTGAGAGAGAAAGTGAGAGCGAGAGAGAGAGAAAGATGGAGAGCGAGAGATATAGCAAGAGAGAGAAAGATAGAGCAAGAGATGTAGATATAGCGAGAAAGATAGAGAAACAGAGAGAGAACGAGAGATATAGCAAAAGAGAGCGAGAGTGAGATAGCGAGATAAGATATAGCGAGAGAAAGAAAGATATCAAGCGAGAGAGAGTTCCACCACAGCCTGCTGAGCTGCATCGTCATTTTCCTCAAGTGTTTTTCCCTCATAGGTACATTAAATAGTATCTGCAAAGCACCAGTCTAAACGTCAACAGTGAAGAGGCGACTCCGGGATGCTGGCATTCTAGGTAGAGTTCCTCTGTCCAGTGTCTGTGTTCTTTTGCCAATCTTTTGTTTTTATTGGCCAGTCTGAGATTTGGCTTTTTCTTTGCAACTCTGCCTAGAAGGCCAGCATCCCGGAGTCGCCTCTTCACTGTTGACATTGAGACTGGTGTTTTGCGGGTACTATTTAATCAAGCTGCCAGTTGAGGACTTGTGAGGCGTCTGTTTCTCAAACTAGACACTCTAATGTACTTGTCCTCTTGCTCAGTTGTGCACTGGGGCCTCCCACTCTACTTTCTATTCTGGTTAGAGCCAGTTTGTGTTGTTCTGTGAAGGGAGTAGTACACAGCGTTGTACGAGATCTTCAATTTCTTGGCCATTTCTCGCATAGAATAGCCTTCATTTCTCAGAACAAGAATAGACTGACGGTTTCAGAAGAAAGTAATTTGTTTCTAGCCATTTTGAGCCTGTAATCGAACCCACAAATGCTGATTCTCCAGATACTCAACTAGTCTAAAGAAGACCAGTTGTATTGCTTCTTTAATTAGCACAACTGTTTTCAGCTGTGCTAACATAAGTGCAAAAGGGTTTTCTAATGATCAATTAGTCTTTTAAAATGATAAACTTAAATTAGCTAACACAACGTGCCATTGGAACACAGGAGTGATGGTTGCTGATAATGGGTCTCTGTACGCCTATGTAGATATTCCCCAAAAAATTCTAGCTACAACAGCCATTTACAACATTAACAATGTCTACACCGTATTTCTGATCAGTTTGATGTTATTTTAATGGTCCAAAAATTTGCTTTTCTTTCAAAAACAAGGACATTTCTAAGTGACCTCAAACTTTTGAACGGTGGTGTAGATGTATTGGATGGGTCCCTGATGGGGCATGTTTGGAGGAGGTTTCCTTAGGGCAGGCTGAAACTGAGACTGGAGCTGTCTTCACATCCACACACAGCGCTTACAACATCTAGGGCCCGTTGATCACAGCAGCCTTGAAGCAGCCTTTCAGACCTAATGCTCTCTGAATGCAGCCACTATAGATTTGCTGTGTGTGTCGCCTGCGATTATGAATACAGATTCATAAAGTCGATGTTTTCAGCTCCAGGCAGGCCGGAATGATCGAAGGCAGTAGCTTTTGATCTAGCATCCCTTTCAGTCAGTCCCGAAGGAGAACCCTGACTCACAGGTCAAGTGAAGAGTATACTTTCCAGTAAGGCTCAGTATACATAATGTAATACTTTCTTTGGAAATCACAATATGAGGCTCTTAATTGTGATACTTTGAGTTGACACACAGATGACACTATAGGTGTTTAAAAGCTGTCCCTACAGCTTGATACGAAATGACCTCAGGCATGGAAGTCATCCCTTCCGATGGGGGAAGAGAGACGGACATGTGAAAGTCTGTTTGTAAAGTCGTCTTTTTATAAGGTTACCTCTGGTTTCACAGTCATCTCCCGGTAATTTTTAAAGCTCACAATTCTTGTTATCACAGCAGTCCCAAATCACAGAGAAAATGGTTTCAATTCATCAATGCCATCTGTAGCATAGTCTTGCTAATGATACCTGTAAATTGACCAAACTGCTGTGCTTATGGATCTCTGGGGGGAAAAGGGCTTCCTTTTCCTCTTGTCAGCATTCTGGGTGCTGGAATTTGGATGAGCTCCATGTGTCTCTGTGTCTGCCAGACAAAGTACTGCAGGAGGCTGTGAATGAGAGGCAGAGGCTGGAGGGATTATTTTCAATATTTCAACACCTATTACCACCGATGTCCATGTCTTTAACAACCTGGACCTGAAGAGGTATTTTCTGGTTCTGCTGGCAGTAACTTCTTCTAAAAGGTTCAAACCACAAAAGACCCAGAACTTTTGCGAATGTGTTCATTGATTTCGCCGTGACGTGACTGTGAAATTCTATTTAGATAGCAATTCAAATGTTTTTGCAATTGTGCCTGGTCAATATCACCGCGTGACAGAGAACAAATAAAATAATTAGAACACAGTGCTTATTTTTATTCTCAAGGGGAAGACTTTAGCACGTAGCAATTTTGGTTGTATTCTTCAGGGAACCATAACCCTCAGACGTGGTCCAGTTTAGACCCTCTAGTTAGTTGTGATGAAATACGGTCCAGTTAATTGCAAGTGACTCTACTAGTAGCTGGCACCCTGCAGTCTCATAATGACCTTCGTAATAACTGACCAATATGCAGAGCTAGCCCACCGCTGGGACCAAGGTAATGGCCTGACAATTATGTAGCCATTCATGCTATTGGAAAATATGTTTTAAGTGGTGTGTCATTGTGTGTGTGTCTTAGTCACCTGAATGGCGCTCTGTACATGTAACCAGGAGCATGTTACTGTAGAGCACTCAGCCGCAGCACAGGGATATTTGTAGGGCGTGGTGATGTGATTCCATGGCAGCATCAGGTGATTGTGTTCTCTTTTTCCTTGGAGATGATTGATAATGGAGCGCAGGGAATGTCTGTGTAATAATGGGTTAGGTGAGGAGAGGCAGAGAGGAGCTGTCTGCAGGACGCTGATAGTTGTCTCTTAATTCTGCCGGGGAAAAAACCTGCAGGATGATGCATAGCCTGCTGCCTATTTGTATCCTCTGTTCCTGACTAGCATTTAGAGTTGTGTTTTTAGATGGGTGACCTCTGTTCTTCTCTCAGAGGTGGTTTGAGCCTGCACGGCTCGCCACCGAGTCAAGTGTTCTGAGTGGAAAGGGACAGGATACGAGATCATTCATCCATGTCCGAGATCTATGAATGTCAGAAGAATTAGCGGTGACAGGAAGCACATGGATTGTTTAAAGAGAACCAGACACGGGGTGAAAACTGATGAGCCAGGTGGCTCTGAGGGATTTAGGAGAGGTCACTTCATGTTCACCCAGGAAGTGCCGAGGTTGAGGATGTCAGATTGTATAGAGCACATCTCTCTCTGTAACAGACAGCCTACACTGTCCAGGCCCCAGAGGTTCCAGTGGAAGAGACACCACATGGCACCACAGAGAGCCTAGCAGAGCTCTGAATGACACCCTACTGGTGAGCCTCTGCCCGCTCTGCCTGAGGAGGTGCCTACCATCAGGCATCCTGTATGCTCTCAGGCAAATCTCATTATTAACTCATGGCTGTTTACTCTAGCTATGACTATGCATGACTGCATTTCCTGCTGGTTGTTAGGAAAGCTTTTTCATTACAAATGGCCTGTGTTATGAATGCGTTATTGGGGAACGAGCCTAATGAATAATCATGCTTGTTACAATGAATTATTTCATACATGACGTTAGCAATAGAGAGAGACAGAGAAATAGTACATGACATGTATTTTTCCTTTGGTTGACAGGGCGGTCAATCGCCTGCTGCATGCACTCCTGTGATTCCTGACATCCTCGGGCAGTCATTTGGGTTAGTGGGACCCCACCACGGGTTTGTCTCATTATTTACCTGACCTTTGACCTCTCACGGCTAGAGTTTGACCAGCTAGAGAGGAAGGCTATCCCTATGACCTATTCCCTGCATACCTGTACTTTCTAGCACAGATGACACACATACAGTGATGTACCACTGGAGTGACCGATCAGGATGTTTCCCCTAGGTTGAGGAAGAGAATCAACTGAATATTCAAATAGGGAATAGTTTTCATGGTTCTCTGTTTACTTATACTGTTTACTTATACTATGTTTATTTACACCCAAAGACAGACAGCTCCTGCATAAAGCTTCTCTCTCTCTCTCTCTGTAAGTCAGGGCTTATTCAAATTGAAGAGAGTTGTAGCAGAGGCATTGCAACGAAATGTCAATTTACATTATATGTACATTAACTTTACTATTTACATTATCAACATAATGTCACGTGCCAAGAGAGGGTTTGGGGACTTGTGCGACGGACGTTCTTGCTCTGTAGCTCAAATTTAACATAAATATCCCAGTAGCCACTAGACAGTAAGCATGCTTTTAACAAACTAGCTAGCTAGTTATTCAACGTAACATTGAATTATTATTACTGAAAATATTACCAGAATTTTGGTATTTTAACAAGGATTTTCTGTAATCTATCACAAGACATCTAGTGGCCCTTTTGGGTACTTCAGATTATCACAGGTGTCTGTAGTTATCTCTGGCCTTCTGTGTGGCCTTATCACATGTAAAATGTATGAAATAATTACATAAGATGATTTTAAAATGTAACAAATAATATGACAAAGCTGTAAAACACCCATGGACTTTTTCCACATTTTGTAATGTTACAGCCTGAACATTACAATGGATTAAATTGAGATGTGTGTGTCACTGGCTTACACACAATACCCCATAATGTCAAAGTGGAATTATGTTTTTATTATTTATTCTTTACAAATAAAAAATGAAAAGCTGAAATGTCCTGAGTAATTAAGTATTCAACCCCTTTGTTATGGCAAGCCTAAATAAGCCTAAATGGGTTTTAGTCACATAATAAGTTGCATGGACTCACTCTGTGTGCAATAATCGTGAATTTCAAACACAGATTCAACCACAAAGACCAGGGAGGATATCCAATGCCTCGCAAAAAAAGGCACCTATTGGTAGACATTGAATATCCCTTTGAGCATGGTGAAGTAATTAATTACACTTTGGATGGTGTTTCAATACACTCAGTCACTACAAAGATACAGGCGTCTTTCCTAACTCAGATGCCAGAGAGGAAGTAAACCGCTGAGGAATTTCCCCATGAGACCAATGGTGACTTTAAGGTAATTACAGAGTTTAATGGCTGTGACGGGAGTAAACGGAGGATGGTTCAACAACGTTGTAGTTACTCCACAATACTTAGATAATTGACAGAGTGAAAAGAAGGAAGCCTGTACAGAATAAAAATATTCCAAAACATGCGTCCTGTTTGCAACAAGGCACTAAAGTAATACTGCAAATTTGTCCTGAATCCAAAGTTCTATGTTTGGGGCTAATCCAATAAAACACATTACTGAGTACCACTCTCCATATTTCCAAGCATAGTGGTGGCTGCATCATGTAATGGGTATGCTTGTAATCTTTAAGGACTGGGGAGTTTTTCAGGATAAAAAGAAACGTATTGGAACTAAGCACAGGCAAAATCCTAGAGGAAAACCTGGTTCAGACTGCCTTCTCCAAACACTGGTAGATGAATTCCCCTTTCAGCAAGACAATAACCTAAAACACAAGGCCAAATTTACACTGGGGTTGCTTACCAAGAAGTCAGTGTAATGTACCTGAGTGGTCAAATTACAGTTTTGATTTAAAGCTGCCTGAAAATCTATGGCAAGACTTAAAAATGGTTGTCTAACAATGATCAACAACCAATTTCACGGAGCTTGAAGAATTTTGAAAAGAATAATGGGCAAATATTGTACAATTTACATGTGCAAAGCTCTTAGAGACTTACCCAGAAAGACTCTAAGAGCTGTAACCGCTACCAACATGTATTGACTCAGGAGTGTGAATACTTATGTCAATGAGATATTTCTGTATTTCATTTTTAATAAATTTGTAAAGAATTCTAAAAACATGTTTTCACTTTTTCATTATAAGGTATTGTGACTATATGGTTGAGAGAAAAAACAATTTAATCCATTTTGAATTCAGTCTGTAACAAAATGAGGAATAAGTCAAGGGGTATGAATAAACCATCACTTTTGGTCATGTATTATGATGACATTTTGTAAAGTTTTTGTTCGTTTTGGTCTTTTTTTCGGACGTTTGTGCACACAGAAAATGTATACGCCCCTTCGTCGGTGATTGGTCAACAGTAGGAATTCTTCAATAAAGTATATATTGTCATTCAACAAGAGACTAATCGTTTTCAGCAACAACAAAAACATTTTTTTTTAAATTGTGTGACTAAGATCTCCTCTGCAAAAACACCAGATATCTTGAGTTATCTTACTCAGATTAATTCCTACTATTTTGAGGAAGCGTATACTGGCTACGGCAAATCAAGATGGACAAACAGTACTATTGGTGTGTTTTTTCTAGTTTTTCAATCGAAGGTCTTTTAAGGGAGTATGCCTTGAGAAAAAAATTTGTGCACACTAATGGATGAAAAAACCCTTGCCGAGACTAAAAATAACAAAAACATCGCAAAATGTCATCATAATAAACTACATGACCAAAACTACACTATATACACTACCGTTCAAAAGTTTGGGGTCACTTAGAAATGTCTTTGTTTTTGAAAGAAAAGCAAATTTTTTGTCCATTAAAATAACATGATCAATTAGCCTTTTAAAATGTTAAACTTGGATTAGCTAACACAACGTGCCATTGGAACACAGGAGTGATGGTTGCTGATAATGGGCCTCTGTACTCCTATGTAGATATTCCATAAAAATCTGCCGTTTCCAGCTACAATAGTCATTTACAACATTAACAATGTCTACACTGTATTTCTGATCTATTTGATGTTATTTTAATGGACAAATAATGTGCTTGTCTTTCAAAAACAAGGACATTTCTAAGTGACCCCAAACTTTTGAACGGCAGTATATACAAAAGTATGTGGACACCCCTTCAAATTAGTGGATTCGGCTATTTCAGACACACCCGTTGCTGACAGGTGTATGAAATCAAGCACACAGCCACGCAATCTCCATAGACAAACATTGGCAGTAGAATTACCTTACTGAAGAGCTCAGTGACTTTCAATATGTCACCGTCATAGGATGCCACCTTTCTAACAAGTCAGTAAAATGTATGCCCTGCTAAAGCTGCCCCGGTAAACTGTAAGTGCTGTTATTGTGAACTGGAAATGTCTAGGAGCAACAACGGCTCAGCTGTGACGTGGTAGGCCACACAAGCTCACAGAAAGTGACCGCTAAGTGCTGAAGCACGTAGATCGTAAAAATCGTCTGTCCTCGGTTGCAACACTCACTACCGAATTCCAAATTGCCTCTGGAAGCAACATCAACAAAATAACTGTTCGTCAGGAGCTTCATGAAATGGGTTTCCATGGCCGAGCAGCCGCACACAAGCCTAAGATCATCATGCGCAATGCCAAGCTTCGGCTGGAGTGGTGTAAAGCTTGCCACCATTGGTCTCTGGAGCAGTGGAAACGTGTTCTCTGGAGTGATGAATCGCGCTTCACCATCTGGCAGTCCGACGGACGAATCTGGGTTTGACGAATGCCAGGAGAATGCTACCTGCCCGAATGCATAGTGTAAACTGTAAAGTTTGGTGGACGAATAATGGTCTGGGGCTGTTTTTCATGGTTTGGGCTAGTTCCCCAAGTTCCAGTGAAGGCAAATGTTAACACTACAGCACACAATGACATTCTAGACGATTCTGTGTGTTAACTTTGTGGCAACAGTTTGGGGAAGACCCTTTTCTGTTTCAGCATGACAATGCCCCGGTGTGCAAAGCGAGGTTTTGTGGAAAGCCTTCCCAGAAGAGTGGAGGCTGTTATAGGAGCAAAGGGGGGACCGACTCCATATTAATGCCCATGATTTTGGAATGAGATGTTCAACAAGCAGGTGACCACACACTTTTGGTCATGTAGTGTATATGCACAAACTGTTCCGAATATTTTCGGATGGGAAGCATGCCGAGTTCAGCTAGGCGCCAGCAGAACCGGAGCGTGCTGAAGTCTCAGTCTCAGTGCCTTCTTCATTATCCCTCGCTAAGGAACGCAGCCACCCAGCCGGCCAGCATGGAGCCTGTGGCTATGTTGCCTGCTTCCCTGCCTGTTACCCAATCTCCATATTAAAGACCCAGGGAAAGGTCGGCAGGCAGGGAAGTGAGGGGGAAGAACAACACCACAACAACATCCCGGAGAGAAAGAGATGGAAGGGGAAGTCAATGAACTGGAAAAATACCATAAGGCCACAGAAGTAAAACTGCCCAAACCTGCAGACTAGGAGAAGAGTGTGTGAATGACTTGAATGAAAAAATTGTTTTGGTGGTGGTGATTTTAAAGTAAGAAGAATATAATTGAACTTAGCTGAATAAAATAGAAAGGATACTTTTCCCATTCTGGAGCGTTTGAAGTGGCTGTGTTGAGCATAAAGGCCAGTTATTTGGCAACTTTAGTTGCAAATGATACAAACCTTAGAATGTCTTAGAAATCAGAACGTATATGGGCTGCATGATGCAACTTTAGGCTATCGATGATTTGAAAAAGTTGCTAAAAGAGCTTGCTCTCTGTTCCTTGCCTCAGGCTTCACACGCCGCTCTCTCATCAAGTGATCATAGTTTCACCCATCAGACTATTCTCAATTTAATCTTGTCTTTACTAAAATGTAAAATTAGTTTCTATTTAGAATGGTCCATTACGAAATGGGCAGGAACAGGAACAGGAGAAAAAATATATATCATCCATTTGCACTGAAATAAGGAATAGAGGCCACTTTCCCGCCGGTTCGTTTTTCCCTCATGTCAGGTTGACTACTCCAGTTATTTAATTAAACTGTTGACAGCCCCTCTCTCTGTGTGCTCGAGAAAGGAAGGGAGGAGAGAAGGGAGGAGATAGAAACGCACAGTGGTGAGATATACCGCAATAGCCCTAGGTGGGGGGTGTGGCAGGGGGCGCGGTCGACCTGTAATTATTATTATTATTAATGGCAGAAAGAACACCTGGGTTGTGTCCAGTTGGAGATGAGGTACAGCACTGCAGATGGTTAAAGGAGCCAATGGAAAGAGAGATGTTTAAAACTCTGTACCCTGAAGGTCAGGCCTATGGCTACTAGACTGACCAATGTGATGATAATGTAGTATTATACTGCATATTAACACATGCCATTTCATTAGTGAGGAGGCTTTGGTCACCCTCACAAAGTTAGAACACTGAATTATAGGGTCTCTATGGCTTTGGTAGCTCTTCGTAATAGTTGAGATATGAACTACATTGATTAGTCCCACCCTATCTTTTCATTGTTGTACACCAGCTATAGCTCCAGCTATATGTTACCAGCCTGGGAATGGTTTATCTCGGAACACAAACACGTTTATTCTTTAACGAGAAGAACCACAGATCAATACCAGGGTCCTAGAGCCATCTTCTGAAGAAATGATTTCACTTTTTGTTGTTTGGGTCCTGCTCTAGAAAATGACTCGATGGCACGATAGGGATATTGCTGCCTCCTCTCCTGTAAAAATGTTTTTATTTTATATCCCCTCATAGCAGAAGGAGGGAGAGGAGGAGGTGGTGGTGAAGGAAGAGGAGGAAGGAGTGGGGGAGGAGAACGTGGAGGAAGGGAGAGGATGGTATAATTAAGCAATAAGCCCCGAGGAGGTGTGGTAAATGGCCAGTATACCGCGGTTAAGGGCTACGGTATACGCTGAGTGCCTGAATACAGCCCTTAGAAGTGGTATATTGGCCATATACCACAAACCCCCAAGGTGACTTATTGCTATTATAAACTGATTACCAATGTAATTAGAACAGTAAAAAGTAATTTTCTGTCATACCCGTTGAATATTGTCTGATATACCACAGCTTTCAGCCAATCAACATCCAGGACCCAAACTACCCAGCTTATAATGAGAGTTATCTGGTGCTGTCCTCTGTTCATTTTTGGAGGTGGAAATGACATGAGTTAATGAAAACCAAACTATCAGTGGAGAGTGGGAGAGAAGCAGAGTAGAGTAGTGCAGAGGGCAGCAGATGAGGCTTTACCACACACAGCAGAGTTCTATTAGACCCAGTAGTCCTTTCCTGCAGTCAAATGACCAAATCGCGCTCTAGTGGTCTCATGGGTGGAATTGTATTAATATTTTTTATTATTTAATAATTAATAAACATTTTTAAAAATGAACACAGAAAATTTGGTGTTTCTATGTCAAACAATTGTTATATTTCAGTTTTCTGTGATGTATATAAAGTGTAATATTGGGATGCAAACTCAGTATTGAATACATTTCAACTCTATATCTAACATGGTACAGGTGTCCTCTTTTTTAAGCCCATAACCATGTGTGTGAGGTGTATACTTTTGTTTCAAAGTAGATTTGTTTAAGACTATCTAAACTCAGCAGAAAAAGAAATGTCCCTTTTTCAGGACCTTGTCTTTCAAAGATAATTCGTAAAAATCCAAGATCAGATCTTCATTGTAAAGGGTTTAAACACTGTTTCCCATGCTTGTTCAATGAACCATGAACAATTAATGAACTTGCACATGTGGAACGGTTGTTAAGACACTAACAACTTACAGACGGTAGACAATTAAGGTCACGGTTATGAAAACTTAGGACATTAAAGAGGCCTTTCTACTGACTCTGAAAAACACCAAAAGAAAGATGCCCAGGGTCCCTGCTCATCTGCGTGAACGTGCCTTAGGCATGCTGCAAGGAGGCATGAGGACTGCAGATGTGGCAAGGGCAATAAATTGCCATGTCTGTACCGTGAGACGCCTAAGACAGCGCTACAGGGAGACAGGACGGACATCTGACCGTCTTCGCAGTGGCAGACCATGTGTAACAACACTTGCACAGGATCGGTACATCCGAACATCACACCTGCGGGACATGTACAGGATGGCAATAACAACTGCCCGACTTACACCAGGAACGCACAATCCTTCCATCAGTGCTCAGACTGTCCGCAATAGGCTGACAGAGGCTGGACTGAGGGATTGTAGGTCCTCACCAGACATGACTGGCACAAACCCACCATCGCTGGACCAGACAGGCCTTGCAAAAAGTGCTCTTTACTGACGAGTCACGGTTTTGTCTCACCAGGGGTGATGGTCGGATTTGCCTTTATCGTTGAAGGAATGAGCGTTACACCGAGGCCTGTACTCTGGAGCGGGATCGATTTTGGAGGTGGAGGTTCCGTCATGGTCTGGGGCGGTGTGTCACAGCATCATCGGACTGAGCTTGTTGTCATTGCAGGCAATCTCAACGCTGTGCGTTACAGGGAAGACATCCTCCTCCCTCATGTGGTACCCTTCCTGCAGACTCATCCTGACATGACCCTCCAGCATGACAATGCCACCAGCGATACTGCTCGTTCTGTGCATGATTTCCTGCAAGACAGGAATGTCAGTGTTCTGCCATGGCCAGCGAAGAGCCCGGATCTTAATCCCATTGATTACGTCTAGGACCTGTTGGATTGGAGGGTGGGGGCTAGGGCCATTCCCCCCAGAAATGTCTGGGAACTTGCAGGTGCCTTGGTGGAAGAGTGGGGTAACATCTCACAGCAAGAACTGGCAAATCTGGTGCAGTCCATGAGGAGGAGATGCACTGCAGTACTTAATGCAGCTGGTGGCCACACCAGATACTGACTGTTACTTTTAATTTTGACCCCCCCTTTGTTCAGGGATACATTATTCCATTTCTGTTAGTCACATGTCTGTGGAACTTGTTCAGTTTATGTCTCAGTTGTTGAATCCTTTTATGTTCATACAAATATTTACACATGTTAAGTTTGCTGAAATAAAACACAGTTGACAGTGAGAGGACGTTCTTTTTTTGCCTAGTTTATAAACACTCAGGAGTGACCCTGATTCAGCCCACTGCAGTGAAAGGTTAAACCACTGTACTAGACACAAAACATCTTGGAGAGAGAGAGAGAGAGAGAGAGAGAGAGAGAGAGAGAGAGAGAGAGAGAGAGAGAGAGAGAGAGAGAGAGAGAGAGAGGAGAGAGAGAAGAGAGAGAGAGAGAGAGAGAGAGAGAGAGAGAGAGAGAGAGAGAGAGAGAGAGAGAGAGAGAGAGAGAGAGAGAGAGAGAGAGAGAGAGGATTGAAACAGGGGACAGTCTGTATGAAAAAGGGTTATTTTTCCCAAAATTGTGAAACAAGCTAAAATCGATTAGCTTTATTGTTAATTAGAATATTACCTGTCAAACCTAACTGCATCTATAAAGGCTCTGCCAATTCCAAAGTTGTTTGTTTTTGAAAGCCTCTCAGCTGTGTGTGTAGGAGTGACGTCACATGTTTAATGCAAACAGTGACTCTTTCTTTCTCTTTTCTCACTCTTTCTGCTTTCTCTTTTCTCTCTTCTCACTCTTTCTTCTTTCTCTTTTCTCTCTGTTTTCTCACTCTTTGGCGCACGCCGGACGACGCACACACACAGTACACATATTTATTACCTGTATGCGTCATGTTAGTTACCCCTGGCTGTGTAAACCTAAATAGTAACTGTCCTTCTTCCTTAGAAAGACATCTTCCTGAAACTATTCGTCGTCAGCGTAACACTGTTGCTAGTCTCTTTTGTTGGTCTGATGTCAGGTGTTCTATTGTGTTGTCTCTGACAGATCACAGGCAGAAGTCAGTGGTGAGCGAGATCTGTTACCAGACAGAGATCTCCAGCCTCATGGACTTTGGCACCCCAGACTCCTCGCTCGACAAAGGTAGGGTGTTGCCTTGGAAATACAGGGTGTTGCCTTGGTGATGGAAGGAAGTGTGTGCTTGGTGATTGGTCCCGGGAGTTAGGACTGAGACACAGACCTGTCAGCTGGGTGCAGAGGCCTGTGATGTGGAAGAGTCTGTCTGTCTGGGAGAACAATCTGATAATATGTCTGACTGGACCCAGGGCCTTAAAGGACTTACAGCAGACTGTGTTATATACTATAGGCAAGTAAACGGCACACAGGGTTAATCATCTGCTTAGTATTGTACTGTATACACCCAATTCTGTGCTGGGTCCAAGTTACAGAGAAACATTGATAGGAGAGCTGAATGGGGAGAGAGGGGCAGATGTAACCTCTTCACATTGTATTGCTGAATAGAGAAGAGTACTATTGATGATCATCATTGTTGTATTGTGCCGATGCCTATTTGTGCCCTAATCACTGCCTTCAGTTTGAGTTAAATGGCATCTAATTTTCCCTCCAAAGATGTCTCTGAATAAAGGCTCTCTGTCTTTGTTGTGATCTGTAATGATATTGGCCACTAAGGAAGAACATTATAAAGAGTATTGATCACCTGAAGCTTGTTGATGAATCTATAAGTCTCGAGGGCATTTCGTTTTCTCCTGCTTAATCACTCCCATTATTCTTTACCACGTTGCCAGAAAGCCACGAGTGTTCCCCGGAATTATCATTTTCATCTTTTCATCAAATACAGCCCCTTGAAGCAGCAGAAGTGCACTCTCAGGCCATTAAATTAGCCTCATGACATTTCCATCAGCCCTGGACAGAGGTAGTATCTGTCTGAGTCACTCCTCCCCTTCTCCATCCCTCTCTCCTTCCCTCCCTTCTTCCCCTCCCAGCTAACATCTTAATGCCTGTCTTTCTCAGCTCTCCATCAACATTCTCCTGTGCTGATAATGCAGAGTGACAGATCATCTGGTGCAGCTGCGAGAACAGGAAGGAGCGTAGAAGACGGAGAGAGAGAGAGAGAGAGAGAGAGAGGAGAGGACGAGAGCTAAGATGAGAGAGGAGAGAGACGGAGAGATAGAGAGAGGAGAGAGAGAGAGAGATGCAGAGAAGAGACGCAAGAGAGAAGAGAGAGAAGAGAGAGAGAGAGAGACTAAGAAGAGGGAGAAAAAGAGCAAGAGGAGAGGGAGGGTGGGAGCGAGGAAAAAGGAGAGAAGGAGAAGAGAGAGAGGGGGAGCGAGAGAAAGGAGAGATCAGAAGGGGTGAGCAGAGACAAGGAGAGGACAGAGGGGGCTGGAGCCGAAAATACAAGTGGAGCGTCAGTCGCTCGGTATTCATGGGCTTCGGGAGTCTGCAAAAGAGGAGGAGAGAGGAGGAAGAGAGAGGCGTAGAGAGTGAGTTGAGAAAAAGAGAGCGAAAGGAGAGAGGTGGGAGCAAGAAAAAGAGAGAGGAACGAGAAAGAGAGAGGGGGGGGGACGAGAAAAGAGAGGGGAGAGAGGAGAGAGAGGGGAGCGAGAAAAAGAGGAGGGAGGAGAGAGAGAGGGGAGCGAGAAAAAAGAGAAGGGAGAGAGGGTGGGAGCGAGAAAAAGAGAGAGAGAGGGAGAGAGGGGCGGAGCGAGAAAAAGGAGAGGGAACGAGGAGAGAGGGGGAGCGAGAAAAAGAGAGGGAGAGAGAGAGGGGAGGGACGAGAGGGGGGAGAGAGAAAAAAGAGAGAGACGGGGAGCGAGAAGGAGAGAGGAGACGGCGAGCAGAGGGGGAGCGAGAAACGGAGAGAGAGGAGAGGGGGGAGGGGGAGAAAGAGGGGGGGCAGAAAAAGAGAGAGAAGGGGGGGGAAGGAGAGGGGGGGGAGCGAGAAAAAGAGAGAGCATGAGTTATTACACAGATAAATTGACTTTTGCTAGCTTATGTAATTATGCTCGGATCGATGACACAGAGATTCAGTGAGTTTAGCCCTGAAATCAAGGATAGCCACATGAGTAGTGAAAAGACTGAGGATGAGGGACTGAGAGGATGAGGACAAAAGAGCATTAACATGAGAAGGGCAATCATGAGTAAAGATATCAGTAAAATGATTCCAGCTGCACTGAAACCAAGGCTGTATCTCAGAAACTCGCGTCACACTCACATCCCTAAATGGGCGTCGAACGAATAAGAATGAATACGAATTAATAACACATGAATGACACATGACTGTGATTCTTGAGCAGTCAGTCAGGCACTCAGTCCGTGATTGACGGATCCATTTGCCTCAGTTGACAAGCGTCTGGCTTGATGGTATACTTGTCCTCATTCCTACAACACCGAGGTGACACACTCTCTCTCTCTCCCACTCATACGTGTATTCTATATTTGAGACACATAGTTATTCTGTATTACTCTACAGGATTGGCAGGGGAAAATAGCCCTATATTCGCCAAGCAATTAAATACTGTGATAGAATCATAAGACATTTCAAAAGCGTTTTGAGGATGAAGAAAGTTGCTTGTTTACTGTGTTAGCGTCGGTCCAACACCTTCAGTTTATACAAACAGCAGATTTACCCTGATTTGATCTCTTGGAAGCCTGAAACGTAAACAATTATTTTCCATTCAGACATTGTTTTTCCTGGTTATGATAAGGAAACACATCACTACTAAGCTAAGTTATTTCAGTCATTTAAATAGCCTGTTGGAAGTCTTACAGATTTCCTTCCCCGCCCAGTGTCCACTTCTTCCAACCAAGACTGGTCTTATCTCTGCTCCTCTAGTACTTGGCTGCACCCGCTGCCCCCTGTCCTTATTCCTGTCCCTATTCCTGTCCCTATTCCTGTTCCTATTCCTGTCCTTACTCCTGTCCCTATTCCTGTCCTTATTCCTGTCCCTATTCCTGTCCCTGGCCCTCAGGCTAAAACTCTAACTCGATTAGCTCTGTGATTGTGTCCACACTCATCCAGCCCTGATCCAACCCTGCATCTGACGACCGGTCCCTTGAGCCCTGGGACTGGGAGAAAACACCAGCACTCCCTGGGTTGAAGTCTCACACTAACAACCCCAGTGCTGTAGCTGGAATTGTTTTGGTTTACCTTCATTTATGACCGCGGAAAACATTGCAGGCCTCGTCATGCTGCAGGCTATAGAGTAACAAAGTCCAAACATTTTTGAGTGGCCAGGATAGGTCACATGATCAGGGAAAAACTCCTGTCCCTAGTCTCTTCAGTACTGTGTATTATTTCCAGGCCAGGCGTCCTATATAAACATGTGAACACGCTCTGATGTGACTTGTGGTCAAATTGTCCATAAGGGCAGTGTGTTCCGTAGGGGTATTGTTCTCTGTGCAGTAGGTGATCTCTTCAGTACGGTACATTATGTCCTGTGAAAGAGAGATCTCTTAGTCACTGTGTCGTTCAGCCAGCTGCCATTAGGTAGAAGTGCTATAGCAGTGACTCATCTGCCTTACCACCTGAGGCTACAGGTACGCCCTCCCGCGGTTGAGAGAGAGAGAAATAGCAGCAGTAATCATGTCAGAGCACACTGGTCCCCCTCCCTACAGCAGCAGCTGGAAGGGGTTAAAAAGAGGAGGGGCGAGAGAGGTTTGGAATGGAAACTGCCTCTGGGCGTGTACCAGAACAGGTAAAGAAAAGGGGAGGAGAGAGAGAAAGAGAGAATAAGCCAATGACAGAGCGAGAGAGAGGGAGATAGCGAGAGAGAACATGGAGAGTACAGACAAAACAGGCTCCCTCTCTCGGGGGAACACTTCCTAGTAACCTGGCTGGGTGGAGCCAATGGCCAGAGCTGGGAGCGGCTGAGCGAGAGGCTGCTGTGGTGTGGTGTGTTCGCTACGGTGTCTTTCTGAATGGTGTTTGTCTGGGTTGGGCTCCTCTGCTATGAGAACACACACCAGCACTGACCGTGGAGCCCAGCGGAGCCTGTGCTGTGAAGGAGGACAAGGAGGACATGAGGTCCGACAGGGAGGAGGGGACATCCGGTGAGTGAGAGAGAGAGGGAACGAGGGAAGAACGAGGAGTGGGTTTAGATCATCTGTCACCGTAGAGGGTTGGTTTAGGCCAGAGCTCTGTTTCTACGGTAGAGGCGTGTGTGAGTTCATGAGTTCGTTTTCACGTGTACTCACACTGTATTTATGAGAGGAATTGGAATGATTCATGTAAACTCATTATCACCGAGTAGCTAAATAAACATCTCATCATTCGGTAATATATTTACATAATATGTTACTAAACATAATGCTACTATATATGGAAAGGTTGTGTTAGCAACACATTATTGACTGTAAATAAAAGTTGTTTGGTGTGTAATTTTAGAAAAAATATTTCTTGGTAGTAGGTCCGCAACATAATTTGTTTATTTGTTTTACATATAAACAAATGAGGTTGATCTGGATCTGACTTGTACGCATGTACGTTGGTTAATATGCTTGTTAATCTGTTAATCTGACATAAGCATATGAAAATCCTGGAGTGAGTCTAGTCTGGGGAATTAAGGGAGATATTTGGTGATGAGCAGCTCAGCCAACATAGCACAAATAGCCTACATATTTGAGAGATGATAAGTCTGTCATATCCATAGACATAGCACTGACCTCATCCACGTATTCCTATGGAAAACCGATGGCACATGAAGTATTTGGATTTGAAGCGTACCATATTGCTGAATGGCACAGAAATATCACTAAGGATTATGGGGAAAGTAGTCGTAACTAGCAAAGGGTCATGGTCGATGTAGTCATTTTCATCCTGCCTGACAGAGTCAACTTGGTTTCAATGTCTATGAACCTGATGCTAGCCTACTGTTAAACCTTTGCAGAAGGTTAGTTTGAAAGCTCAGCGTTACCTAGAACCTAGCCAGGTCAACGTTGGAAAATGAAATGGACAGCAAATATTAACTATGATCATCAGAATTAGGACTGATTCACTCTTTCGAGTGACGTTCAGTTCAGTTATATAGAGAACATGTCGGCATGGTGACTCTCTTTGTAAGATCTCACTTGAATTGTGACAAAGTTAATAAGTACCCCATCTAGTCTCGATATTATATGACCAGGATCCTTCCACCTGAAAGTAAAACATGAATGGGCTACCATCACAACAACCCATCACAACTCGGTGAGGCTCGATTGGATTACCCCATGAGAAAAAGTGGACTGTATATAAATGATAAAAATGTTATATGATTTGTAGACTATCTTTATAATTTGTGCAACCGCATCATCATTAACTTTCAAATAATTCACTGTGGGGGTCAAACTGGATCATAATAAACACATTTTTGAGCCCACAACGTCCCCCCCCCCAGAAAAACATGTTTTTGCTATTGTGGTGATCGTAATTTACATAGGCTTTCTATGGCGAACCAGGGCTTTTGGCACCACTAGGTTGCTACGCGGTAGCCCACCAGCAGAGCTTGTGACTTCACGCTACAGACCGGACACTGGGGGCCCAAGGCCATATCCCAATGCTCTGGAATTGGTGTCATTTTATGTCTGGAGTTCTGTAGGTTCTGCAAGTACAATCCAATCAGCATATTTCCCCAGCGTTCCCCCTAGAATTCCTCCGCCCACCTTGACATTTGATGTGTTTGGCATTTTGATAGGAAATGGCAACCCACGAACACACCTACACTTCCATTAATGCAGGTGTTATCTGAGAGATCCTCCATCACCTCCAACTGGAACCCTGGTAGACACTGTCTCTGTTGCAGTGACATGGTCCTCACTGCGTTTGTCTAGATGTGTGTGTGTGTGTGTGTGTGCGCGTATTTGAGGAGATGAGTCCGAGGATGATCCCGTTGGTTGTGTTGCGTGACTCCTCCATACCCAGAGGTTGCTTTCCAAATTGAGAAGAGATAATGAGTGAGCCGCTGCAGCCAGATGGCACTATCAGAGATGGTCTCACACGCTGCTCCCACAGCAGCTCACAGCAGGCCCCACGATGGCTCTGCAGTCCTTGACCAGTGACCAGTCCAATGTGTTACAGCTCCATAGCGAGTGGAGGTCAGTGTACAAGAAGGATGCACCGCCATTAGTTTTATCTTCTCGGGATATTCATGCGTTGGGCACTGCATTTCAACTCCGTCTTGGTGAAATATCCTCAACAGGGATTATACTGGCTTGTGGCCATACTGGACAGTAATGGGACAGTGTTCAGTATAGTCTCATTGGGCAAGTCTCTTGTTCGGTATTCAGTCAAAGTCAGACCAAGTACAGTGATATCATGCCATAGAACGAACCCAGCTATGTTTCGATAGATTATTGCCGTTGTTGCTGTTGATAACTAGACTCTAGGCAGTCTGAGCTGAGCGGCCTTACCAGGTCCTTGCTGCTCTTCCAGCACATCCCTGGCAGTGGGCCTAATCTTCCCATAATAAAAGTGTGAATCAATTACTACTATCTCCAGTTGGCATGCTTACTCTGACCTCCGTTGTAATGTAAACTCACAGCAATTAATTCATGGCAGCTGTTCTCTATAGATATACCAACAGGGGCATGGATAAGCATGCGCACACAAACACACGTATGCACACGCACGCACACGCGCACACACACCTCTTTGTGGGTTCAGGCGTGCAGATTTACACACGCAGACTTAGAAATGGTCACTAGAGCTTCCAAACGGAATATGGGCCTCATATACAGTGAAGTCATAGCCGTTATATGTGACTAGATCCTCAGGTTGCCATGGTAAGAAAGAAACACAAGTGAGGCGTAAACTCTTCACATACATGGAAGGAAACCCAGGGTCCACTCTTTAGCGTATTGTTTACGTTGTGCAGTGGATGTTGTGGTTAAGTAAGGTTGAGAGCCAGTGCCCATGTATAATTCATGTTCACATACATTATAGAAGGGCCCTGTAATATCCTGAGTGGGAAACGAACCTGCTGGTACTTACGTGCAGCCAGGTGCTGTTCAGGGATCAACCAGCGAATAGTGTTGTGTTGTTTTCTGTTGCGTGTCGTGGTGTTATTCTCTCACCCACTCACCCCTGGCCCTATCAATGGCTTAGGTACTAAGACAGCCCACAGGCTATCCAACCAAAATGACTGACTATTGTAGAGAATCTCAACAAAGAGTTGTGGAGCAGGTTTAAAACAGCCACTAATCTCCCTGCTGCCTCCCACCCGCCAGAACTCCCCCTCGGATCCAAAACCCGTCATTGACTGAATGAATGTGGTTGCTATTTTTGATGCAACCATTTCTATTGGCCTTCCTGTATCATTTCTTGTCGATTCGATGTTATCCTCTTATGTAATGCACTATATTTGGTTCATCCTCTTGACTTGAGATGTGAACAAAATGCTCTTCATTTTCATGGAGATTACAGGATGTCTCATCAAGCCGCTCTGAACAGCCCTTTTGTGATTCCTTCCACATGGTCATATAATAGCCCTTTTAAGATCTGTTTGCTTCATCAGAAATGAAATGAATAGATTCGGAGTGGATAGTACGGATATTCCAAGTGATGAGTGAAGGACCTCCGTGACCAGTAGAATCCTGTCTGTATATCCTCCCAGCAGAGAGAGCGAGAGGGAGAGGGGTTTGTCTGAGGATGCACAGAACACGCAGACTATTAATTAAGAAGGGCTCTCTCTCAACCACACCCACACTTCTGTTTGACTATGAAGGATCTCTAGGCTCATATCATCTGCATGAGGAGTTGGATGAGGAGCAGCGGCTGACCCGTCATCCCCTCACGGCGATCCCAGTACAGCCCTCCTTTCCTGGGAACCGTCTCCTCTACGCAGTAATGATCAGAGATGCAGAGCGCACCAGGCAGCCACGCACACTCGCATTAGTACGCACGCACACACACAAGCGCACGTACACACATACCGATACAGCCATCCAAGCATCATGTGACTCCTCCGTCACACACACGGAGCGGTTGAAAGTCCGGGGATGGAGGAGAGACAAAGAGACATGGATGCACAGATGCTCTGTGGCCTGGAGCAGACTATAAGATGTAATATATTCATAACCATCGCCAGCTACTAAAACCTCACTGTAGGCATCCAAGCAACTTCATGAACCCCAGTAATGAAATACTAAATTAATCTAATTGAAAATTGGCTTCAGAAGTAAGGAGATGTCAAAGTGGATGAAGCTTGGCAAGTCAGGTGACTACTGAATAGTTGTGTCATGAGAGGTCAGCGAGCCAGAGGGGGTTGGCCCAATGACTCCCTTTGATTGACAGCTGCCTGCAGCACCACAGCCAATGATGGGTCACGATAATCTCAGAGAGTAACAGGTGAATTCTATCTTAATGTAGCAGATGTAAAATAATCGCCTGAGCGGGGTCGGAAGAAACCGGAAACATGCGGTTTTCAGGCTTCGCCTCTTCTCTGCTTTTCTCCTGAAAACCAGATGCTTCCGGTTTCTACCGGCCCCCTGCTGACAGTGGCTTAACGCAGCATAATCAGCTGGAATGCAGTTCATGTCATCAACAAACATGCTAACATTTCTGACTGTTGTTGCTGGAGCAGCACGGAGACATCCTGAGTTTCTGAACATGCTGTGTAACGATTGATATGTTTATCTTCCTAGTTTTATTTAAAAAAAGAATGACTTCTGAAAAGGCTGGCGGAGGGGAGGCAGACGCTCGTGGTAAACCATTGTAACCATTGTTCAGAGCCGTGTTTTACGGTGGTCTGCTCAGTGAGTCACACAGGGGCTTTTGTTCAGTGCTGTTTGAACCTCCCCAGCATCCTTTCTGTGCTTTTTATCAGCCGCTAACAACGGCTAATTATTGTTTCAATAAAAACTGAAAGGATTTGAAAGGGTTGAATATTTTGCTACTTAGTAGCTCTAGTAACCTCAGTGCATTAGTGAATAATTCTCCAGGTAATAGGGCCTTTTTTACTACACTACAGTTATCTGCAATGCTACTGTAAAATATTGGTTGTCTGCACATTCTCTAAAAAGTCATTCATCTTCTCCCCCAGCTCCAATTCCCCCTCTCCTCTCCATACTGGGTGTATTAGAGCTGTGCAGCACCAGCACAGACACACATGATAATACACGCACTCCACACACACGCACACGTGGATTTTGTATTGTAGATATGTGATAGTAGAGTAGTGGCCTGAGGGAACACACTTAACGTGTTGCGAATAGTGTTATGAAATGGAATGGCGTGTACATATTTTCACTTGTATATCAATGCCTTAATGTTGCTGCCAAGGCAGCAGCTAATGAAGATCCTTAATAAATACAAAAACAAATACCAATCCCACCAGGGGAACACAATGTGGGGAATAGTAGTGTAGAGAGAAACAGGATCCAAATGTACGGGAGTGAAAATACCTCTAGTCCATGTTCGATTTCCAGATTATTGTGGGAACTGACAATCAAATAGTAATCCAAGGATTGGGAAGGTTTTAAACATATTGTGAGATTACAGCGTTCCTACTAATGCTGCTTCTGCTTACCCAGTAAAACCCTTCCCTGTTCAGCCCTCCACATACAGTAGAACATCATACAGTAACCATGGCTAGAAATACAGGATCAATGCTCTTAAACGATGGAGCTTTATGGAATGTACTGAGTGAGAGTGTAATTCTCTTCTCTGGTTTCAAGCCCACTGATACTGTGCCAGATGTATACAGACATGTCGCTGTCACTCTCCAGACACACAGTGCAGAGTTCCATGCACTCTGTTCCATACATTAACTGAAGTAGATCAACCAGGCTAAGCAGCATCCACAGTACCCACACTGTTTCTCAAATAGAGAAAGAGGCCCCTGCAGTGTATGTAAATGGATGTTGAAAATAATCATTTACAAGGTTAATATTGCTGTTAAGTGCGCTGTTTGTGCTGCAAGAATAATGTGGAATGTTTGAAAATGGAAATGTAAGAGAGTAATTCATGCACATATTTGAGTTAGGTGATTATATTTTCAAAGGACCATGGTTTGCCTAATCATTCGCTGTAAGCTCTTTCTCTCTGTTGTTCACTGGCAAATTCCCTGCTATAACAAACCTGAGGAACGTGTTCCATTTATTACACTGAATATTGCAATCGGGGATGCAAATCATACATCTTCATACCTCGGTCAATCTAGCAGGGTCCGTGGAGATGCTTATTCAGACGATACAGAGGTCTGCACACGTTAACCACTGTGTAATGGACAGTTTCACACTGTATTAAGGTGTCGTGTCTTTGCAAGAGTACAATTCCACTCAGTTAGGACAATGCCGGTGGATATTTATAGTAAACACAGTGCAGCTGAGAGTTGAAGGACAAATTTGGTGTCACACTGGTCAGCATTGTGGCTACCTGAAACAGGAGAGGAGGAATGACCAAAGCCTCTGGCATAGTAATAAATGCAGAGGGAGGTGACACCCGTCCAGACATTCCTACAAAGCATACCACATAGAGGTAGAGCAGATAGCTGCTGTCAAGCATGTGTTTGACACTCGTATCAAACACACAGCATGGGTACCTAGCTCATGCCTCTGGCTTCTTTTAGCCACAAAGCAAACAGCCACTAGACCTACCTGCTCAGTCAGGCGTGTCCTGACTCTCTCAGTATCTGAATGGAGAAGCCAGTGGGAGGGAAGAGCACGGGTTGATGGCCTGGTCAGACTCAGAGCAGCCCTGATGGAGCTTTTAATAGAGTCATGGCTCCGACAGGAATAGTTGAGTGGGCCACTGCTGAGTGAAGAGATGAGGTCTTCTTCTCTCCTCAGGAAGGTGGCTACAGGAACAGGCATTCACCGTCTACTGGTGGGGCTATGACAGGAGACAAGAAATGATGCTAACAATAACAACAATACAACAGGCTAGGGGTAGGGCTGTGGCGGTACATTTTGTCAGCCGGTGATTGTCAAGCAAATAACTGCCGGTCTCACGGCAATTGAGCGTTCATTAACATAAACACATTTAGCATTCCTGGCTTCCATGCAAAGCCTACAAGCCATTAATGCAGACCTTTGGAACATTTGCATTTTAAAAAGTTGGATAAATCCATTTAATATACACCATCACAATAAATCCAGGTCTAAAGAAACATGATATGAAGAAAATGTAGTCTATTGCAGAAGAACAGAATAGCATACTCCGAGTTGTCCTTATGTTAGCTCCTGATCTGGCTATGCCATATGGCTATGGGCTACACTAGTTCATTTAGCAGACAAGATTTTCTTAGAATTGCGTGGCATTATTTTATATTATTTTATAGCATGAAGAATACAATTGAACAAAGCTGAATAAAATAGAAAGGATATTTTCTCCAAACGATTTGAGGGAGTGCGCACATGCAGCTATTCTATGTTGAACTGTTAACAAATAAATTGGTATTTCTATATGCTTATTTTAGAGTTATTTATGCAACTTAGTTGTGATACAAATGTTGGGCTATATGTTTGTATTTTTAATACATTCTAAGGCTGCATGATGCAACTTTAATGATGATTTGAAAAAAAGTTGCATGAAAGGCATGATCTCTGGTTTGTTTCTTGCGCAGGCTGTACACACTTCATCAGTCTCTCATTCACAATTTGACAAGCACTTGATAATGCCTCAAATTTCTCGGCTGCATCCCCTTTGTGTGGCTGTAATACCCCCCCCCCCCCCCCCAAAAAAATCCATTCCTTTTGCGGCAAGTGGCCATTGTGCCCATGGGCTGATATAATCATTATAATTCCCTTCTCCCGACTGCGTGCCGAAGCATCTCTCCATCACGTGATCGGGTCTTTCTCACAGGCTACAAGTGAAGACAGAAACATCTGGTACGCAACTGCGTGTGCGTCCGTATCCAATTCCGAGGCGCATTTTGAAGATATTGGAAGAACTGTCCTCATTTACTTTTCATCAGCCAACAAGATGAGTAGGCCTAACGAACAGCAAAAGCACTAGTCTATGTCAATATAATATCCCCCATAGTACAAAAGTTGACCTATTCTGTGCAATAAATAAACATTCCAAACATAGTCTGGGACAGTTGTGGGATGCGATAGATCCCAAATTAATACAACCACTAGCATCAAAAAACCTGTTTTAAGCAATGAGTCTGACGCAACAGATGAGAACTTTTAGCTTAAAATGTTGCTCAACTATTGGGCTATTTCTTCACATTATAAGTGCAGCAATACACACACAGCAGTAGGCTATAAGCGCAAATGTTGCATTAGCAGGAAAACACCATTCTCAAAAGTGACCGCAAATGTGATTATGCATGTAATGCTTTTATTGTAATTGCATTTTTATGGTGAAAAGGATCTTCCCCAAACCTGACACTCACACGTATGTATGCCAGTTGGGCTCTACACACCCTTTGTAAAGCGGATTAATGTGTTTAATTTTAAGAAGTTATTTGGCCACTTTAGTTGTGATACAAACCTTATCAAAACATATAGGCCTATGGGCTAGGGTACATGAGATGTGCGACTATGATTTGAAAAAGTCGGCAAAAAAACATACGCTGTTTCTTGCCTTAAGCTGGGCATCATTCGCAAGTGATAATATATCATTGACAAGTGATAAGCTAATATTGTCACCCATCAGACTGTTCTTGATTTAATCTTGTCTTTACATATATTAAATAATGTATGTGTGAAATTTGTTTGGATTTAGAATGGACCATTATCATCCAACTGTCTCGAAACAGGGGTAGCGGGAAAAAAGACATGTCATCTATGCTTTTCCCATGGTTCATTTTCATGCCAGCCAGGTAGGCTATACTCCTGTTATTAACAGAAGCAATGTGCCTAATATTAGGAAAGCTGAGAAATAAATATAGTAGGCCTAGCCTATAGAAAGCTGATGGGATCCTCCTATTTTTAATAGAGGCCATCACTCTGTGAAGGGTTTGATTCAATTTTTGGTTACATTGATGTCAGAGTGATTAGAGGGACAATAGAATGCTGAGTACCAGGCAGTTAGCAAGTTTGGTAGGCTACTAATGACCATCAGCAGCATCAGAGCTTGGAGAAGCTTAATTATTGTAATTAAACGGTCACTCGGAATTTGTCTGCAGTCATAACTCGTGACCACTGGTTGGTCAGTAATATGATCACCGTTACAGCCCAAGCCAGGGGACATTATGGCCAGTCAGTACAAACTATTTATTTTGGCTTATTCTTCAATAGTGTATACAAAAAGATAACCTCTCAGACTTGTCCCACACGTGTGCCTAGGCTTGCAAAATTCCGGGAACTTTTAATACATTCCCTGTTTTCCCCGAAATCAGGAGGGAATAAGCAGGAAATCCAGAATCCTCCAACCAGGAAAGCTAGAAATTCCCGGAATTTTGCAACCCTACGTATGCCTGTGCATTGTGTGAGAAAAAAACAACCAAACACAATTAATTTCATGATGTGCACGTTTTTAAACCGAACTGACGACGAGATGCTGTGCAGCCGCTTTTCAACTGATGATGTCACTGCCAACAGGCTTATCGGAACTGAAATATCTCTGGGGAAAATAAAGAAGATTCTCCAGGATTTGCCTTGCCTTCATTTCATACCGACTGTGAGGCAAGGCAGGGAGGGAGGCAGGGAACCTGAAAGAGGAGTGATTATGCAGCTCAGAGCTGAAAGTGGGGAGTAATGGCAGGATGAGGATGGGGGGGATCGATGGGAAAGTGTATTTGAGGGAATTATGGTGCTGATTGCTTGTGCTTAAATCACCCTCTGTTCGGTTCCCACAGTATCTAGAGAATCCCTGAGTGCTCGCCATGTGTCTGTGTCGCTTATGTTAAGCCATGTTGACATGCTCTGTTCCAACTGCTTCACTATTGCCATTGTAGATGCATACACTCTCTACATTGCTGGTGATGACCGTTTCCTTGAAGTAGCCTACTTACCTCTACATATAACTCTACATGATCATTATCATACACATAGAATGATATCACATTAGAGTTAAACGGACCTGAAACACTCTCCGGCGTAGGGAGGGGACACAACGACTGCATGTACTATAAGCATAGGGAATAAGATTGTTCACAGCCATTTTGAAAATGGCTGACTCTTGTTTCTTTTTTATCTCCCACGTTAGCAACCTCGGTGCGTTATGTCTGCTAGGACATAATTGTATGATACTATCACACCGAGAGGGGGGCATTTAGACTCTCTCAACCACAGAACAGAACCGCAGATCATATTTATTTCACAGCTAGGGATCATACTTGTCACACTACAGATAGCTCTAACAGCGCAGATAGGACTGCAGATCGTCTGAACAGCGCGTAACTGCCTGGGACGTATACTTCGAACTTGTGTCTGGCTGCTCTGGTCTACAGAGCGATCAAAGGCGGCAGCTGGCCTCACCCGCAACAACTAAGCAAGCCTGTATAGGTAAGCAGATGAGTGGGTTTAGCGGGCGAGAAGGCTGTGAAAGGTTGCTCTCTCCAGGAAACTACCTCCTGATGCCACGTACAATACGGAGCTGCTGCCCGGCGGGTCTCTTCACAGCCAGAGTCGACAGTGACCGATGGACTGTCCCTTCCTCTCTTATCTGGGCCTCTGCAGCCCCACGTAGTCTGGCTACAACGCCCTTGGCTATCTTAGACCAGAGGAAGGATAGTGGCCAAAACGGTCCAAAACCACTTCCAGGAGCCATCAGATTTTTACAGGTGGTCTACCAGGTACAAACCAACCCTTTCCCTGCGTAGGGGCAGGGCTGGAAGTGTTTTGGCCACTGATTTCTGCTGCTGGTCAAGCTTCTTCCCAGACATACTAACATTGTGCATCGTTCTAAACCATTATAGATATTCAAGAATGTTCAAGAAGCTAGTGCGAAAATATAACTCGGTATGACAAGGCCATTCCTTTGTTGTGGTGGCCCTTATTGGGCAAAAACTGTAACTGTAAACAAACCCCAGTTAGTCAATACCTTATCAAATGGAGGCCCAGTTTAGCGTATTTGTGTTCTGTGTTGCTTGCCTTGGTGAATGTGTTTGTGTATTAGGAGATACTGTGCCAATTACTGTCTTGATTCTCTCTGTTTCTCTGTGCGGTTTCCTTGGTTTCCTGCTCTTGTTTATCACTCTAAGTCCCTAAGCTCCCAGAGGGCTGTGAGGCGTATGTCAGTGGAAAGGCACGGAGCTAAAGAACACAGCTGAAGCTTGTTTTCCACATAGATTTTTTTATAGTCTTATCAAACCACTGTCTCTCACCGCTCTGTAGCCTTGCCAGTTTGAGTCCTGAGACTGTCACTCCTCATTTAACTCTATCTCTCTATCACCCATGGCTTCAGCTTAGATAGAGCCTGCTGTGCGTGTGAATGTGTGTGTGTGTGTGCGTGCGCGTGCGCGTCTGCATATGAGCGAGCTTGTGCATGTGTTGTTGTGGGTTTTCCTCTCTGGAAAGGTGTCGAGTTGAGCCTAATTATTGCACTCTCTCTGCTCTTCTCCCCTTAAGTTTGTCACCCTGTTTCCCACCCCCCTCTTTCTGATATCGACTCTCACGACGTCCACCGTCTCCCTCGCTCATTCGCTCTGCCTTTCTCCCCCTCTCTATACCCGTCAACTTCTCCCTCTACATTCTCCTTCTCTTTTTCCTCCTCTCTGTTTTTACTTCCATCTCTCTTCCTTATTCTCCTCTCCACTCATCCTTCCCCACCCCTTCTCTGGTCCTTATTCTTTCACTTCATTCTCTCCATTTCTCACCTCGAGGGGTTAAAAGCAGAAAGAGATTTCTGTGGACTGTAAGAAATGGACAAATAGGTACATTCTTCTAACTTCTCTCTTTCTCCTCTGTTCCTCCGTAGTGTTGCTGCGTGAGGAGGTGGCCCAGCTGCAGGAGGAGGTGCACCTGTTGAGGCAGATGAAGGACATGTTGAGTAAGGACCTGGAGGAGACCCAGGGCCAGGGCTGCTCCTCCCACCTCCTTTCAGCCACTGAGCTCCGTGTGCAGCTGGGAGACAAGGAGCAGGAGCTGGACCGCGCCAAGGAGGCCTTACAAGGTCAGGACGACCCCCGTAGTGCTCAGCTACTACCCTGTCCTACCTGAGTCCTACCCTACTGTCCTACCTGAGTCTGCTCTACTGTACTTCCTGAGTCTTACCTGAGGCCTTCCCTACTGTCCTTCCTGAGTCCTACCTGAGTGCTACCCTACTGTCTTACCTGAGTCCTACCCTACGGTCCCTCCTTGAGTCAATCCTACCGTTCTACCTGAGTCCTACCCTTCTGTCCTACCTGAGTCCTACCCTATTGTCCTACCTGAGTCCTACCCTATTGTCCTACCTGAGTCCTACCCTGCTGGCCTACCTGAGTCCTACCTATTGTGTTCCTACCTGAGTCCTACCCTAGTGTCCTACCTGAGTCCTACCCTATTGTCCTACCTGAGTCCTACCCTACTGTTCTACCTGTGTTCCTACTACTGCACTACATGAGTCCTACCCTACAGCCCTACCTGAGTCTACCCTACTGTCCTACCTGAGTCCTACCCTATTGTCCTACCTGAGTCCTACCCTATTGTTCTACCTGAGTCCTACCCTATTGTCCTACCTGAGTCCTACCCTACTGTTCTACCTGAGTCCTACACTACTGGCTACCGTGTCCTACTACTGTTCTACCTGAGTCTTACCCTACAGCCCTACCTGAGTCCTACCCTACAGCCCTACCTGAGTCCTACCCTACAGCCCTACCTGAGTCTTACCCTACAGCCCTACCCGAGTCCTACCCTACAGCCCTACCTGAGTCCTACACTACTGCCCTACCTGATCCTACACTACTGCCCTACCTGAGTCCTACACTACTGCTCTACCTGATTCTACACTACTGCTCTACCTGAGTCCTACACTACTGCTCTACCTGAGTCCTACCCTACTGCTCTACCTGAGTCCTACCCTACTGTTCTACCTGAGTCCTACCAACTGTCCTACCCAACTGTCCTACCTGAGATCCTACCACTACTGTTCTACCTGAGTCCTACTACTGCCCTACCTGAGTCCTACCACTACTGCCCTACCTGAGTCCTACACTACTGCCTACCTGATCCTACACTACTGCTACCTGATCTACACTACGTTCTACCTGAGTCCTACACTACTGTTCTACCTGAGTCCTACTACTGCCCTACCTGAGCTCCTACACTACTGTCCTACTGAGTCCTACACTACTGCCCTACCTGAGTCCTACCACTTACTGTCCTACCTGAGTCCTCACTACTGCCCTACCTGAGTCCTACACTACTGTGTCTACCTGATCCTACACTACTGCCCTACCTGAGTCCTACACTTACTGCCCTACCTGAGTCCTACTACCTACTGCCCTACCTGAGTTCCTACACTACTGTTCCTACCTGAGTCCTTACACTACTAGCTCTACCTGAGTCCTACACTACTGCCCTACCTGAGTCCTACACTACTGCCCTACCTGAGTCCTACACTACTGCCCTACCTGAGTCCTACACTACTGTTCTACCTGAGTCCTACACTACTGCCCTACCTGAGCCCTACCTGAGTCCTACCCTACTGTTCTACCTGAGTCCTACCCAACTGTCTTACCTGAGTCCTACACTACCGTCCTACCTGAGTCCTACCCTACCGTCCTACCTGAGTCCTACCCTACCGTCCTACTCTACCGTCCTACCTGAGTCCTACCCTACTGTCCTACCTGAGTCCTACCCTACTGTTCTACCTGAGTCCTACCCAACTGTCCTACCTGAGTTCTACCCTACTGTCCAACCTGTCCTACTACTGTCCTACCCTACTGTCCTACCTGAGTCCTACACTACTGTCCTACCCTACAGTCCTATCTGAGTCCTAGCCTACAGTCCTACCTGAGTCCTACCTTACTGTCCTACCCGAGTCCTACTACTGTTCTACCTGAGTCCTACCCTACTGTTTCTCACGCAGCTCAGTCAAACCCACTTCATCTCAGTAGAGATAACATCAGTTTATCACTCAACACATCGATCAGTCAATCCCTTTAAAAATGTAATCTGACGTAATTGTGTCTGGTATGGGCCATATGTTTATCTAAATACTAACTGTGTGGTATAGAAATCGTATCTGTCATCTCCAAATCTCCTATCAGTCATGATGTGTGTGTGTGTGAGGTAGATACCAAGTCAATACATTCTGCCTGTTCTATTCTTCCAACATTGTCAGTAATGAGATCTGTTCATCAGTCCACAGTCTAGGCTCAGTTCTTGTAAGGTTGAGATCCATAAATGGTAGCACAAAGGCTTTGCTTTCTGATACAGTGTATGCTTTTGGCTTGGAGTGGAATGCTATGTAGACTATGTGGTAGTGAGAGGAGACAGCTTGTCATCATACTGTGTCCAAATGTGGTTCGCCAACTCCTCTTACCCCTACCCACAAAGCAATATTTTACAGATAAATATTGACTTGCTTGTTTAACCCAAAGAAAGCAAAGTTAACGAAGTTATCCCCTTCTGAGGCAGACTGGCTGTATGTAGAATGGTGGAAGCGTGAAAACGTAAAGAAGACAAACCTATAACTCATCTCTCTAACGTCCCCCCATCTATCCCTCCTCCCCTCCTCTGTCTTCCTCTCTTCCGCTCAGGGAGCAACAGGCGGGAGGTAGCATGCTCATAGATGTAGAGCTCGCTTGTGTAACTGTTGAAGAACAGGTTTGAATGTTGAGTGAGGAATGGTGGAACATGTACATTGGGAATGCTTAAGCCTCAGTGAATGCCACCTGTGTTGCGGTTATTGCGAGGACAGCTTCTCCTTTTCCTTGAATAAAGAGCTTCAGGAATACTGTTCGTAAGTCTCAATCTTACTCTGCATGTCAAGGCTTTCTCTAGATTCCTGTCCTACAAATACAGCTGATGAGTTACGGTCTCTACTGAAGAGCAAGTTTCAACCCTGGAAGTTGGCTGTTTTTAAACAGGCAAATGCCATTATGCCAAGCGTATTTAGGAAAGGATTGGTGAATGTAGTCTCCACATCAGTCTGTGTGGTTATGTGACTATCTGCTACTGATCTTAGAGCATTACATCATTTACTCCATGGTGCTTCTATGGAAAAACAGTGTTGCTCTTCCTGGGATTTTACAATATGTCACAGTGCCATCTTGTGGCAATCCAATATACAGTGCATTCGGGAATTATTCACTTTTTCCACATTTTGTCACATTACATTATTCTATTTCCCCCCCCCCCCCCCCTCATCAGTCTACCCACAATAGCCCATAATGACAAAGTGAAAACTGTTTTTTAGAAATGTTTGCAAATGTATTCAAAATAAAACACTGAACTATCACATTTACATAAGTATTCAGACCCTTTACTCAGTACTTTGTTGAAGCACCTTTGGCAGTGATTGCAGCCTCGAGTGTTCTTGGGTATGACGCTACAAGCTTGGCACACCTGTATTTGGGGGTTTCTTTCATTTTTCTCTGCAGATCCTCTCGGGCTCTGTCAGGTTGGATGGGAGTGTCGCTGCACAGCTATTTTCAGGTCTCTCCAGAGATGTTAGATCGGGTTCAAGTCCTGGACTTCTGGGCCACTCACGTTCAGAGACTTGTCCCGAAGCCACTTCTGCATTGTCTTGGCTGTTTGGTTAGGGTCGTTTTCCTGTTGGAAGGAAAACTGGACAAGAAGAATACCTATGTAAGAATACTGTTCATTGACTATAGCTCGGCATTCAACACCATTGTACCCTCCAAGCTCATCATCAAGCTAGAGGCGCTGGGTCTCAACCTCGCCCTGCGCAATTGGGTCCTGGACTTCCTGACGGGCCTCCCCCAGGAGGTGAAGGAAGGAAACAACATCTCCACTTCACTGATCCTCAACACTGGGGCCCCACAAGGGTGCGTGCACAGCCCCCTCCTGTACTCCCTGTTCACCCATGACTGCGTGGCCATGCACGCCTCCAACTCAATCATCAAGTTTGCAGACGACACAACAGTAGTAGGCTTGATACCAACACCGATGAGACAGCCTACAGGGAGGAGGTGAGGGCACTCGGAGTGTGGTGTCAGAAAAACAACCTCTCACTCAACGTCAACAAAACAAAGGAGATGATCGTGGACTTCAGGAAACAGCAGAGGGAGCACCCCCCTATCCACATCGATGGGACAGCAGTGGAGAAGGTGGACAGTTTTAAGTTACTTGGCGTACACCATGGACAAACTGAAATGGTTCACCCACACAGATAGTGTGGTGAAGGCGCAACAGCGCCTCTTCAACCTCAGGAGGCTGAAGAAATGTGGCTTGTCACCTAAAAGCATCACAAACTTTTACAGATGCACAATTGAGAGCATCCTGTCGGGCTGCATCACTGCGTGGTATGGCAACTGCACCGCCCACAACCGCAAGGCTCTCCAGGGGGTGGTGCGGTCTACACAACGCATAACCGGGTACACCTACAACACCCGATGTCACAGGAACAAGGACAACAACCACCCGAGCCACTGCCTGTTCACCCTGCTACCATCCAGAAGGTGAGGTCAGTACAGGTACATCAAAGCTGGGACCGAGAGACTGAAAAACAGCTTCTATCTCAAGGCCATCAGACTGTTGAACTGCCATCACTAACACAGAGAGGCTGCTGCCTACATACAGACTTGAAATCATTGGCCACTTTAATAAATGGATCACTAGTCACTTAAATAATGCCACTTTAATAATGTTTACATATCTTGCATTACTCATCTCATATGTATATACTGTATATAATACCATCTATTGCATCTTAGCCTATGCCGCTCTGTCATTGCTCATCCATATATTTATATTTATATATTCTTATTCCATTCCTTTACTTAGATTTGAGTGTATTAGGTAGTTGTTGTGGAATTGTTAGATTACATGTTAGATATTGCTGCACTGTCGGAACTAGAAGCACAAGCATTTCGCTACATGCAATAACATCTGCTAACCATGTGTATGTGACCAATACGATTTGATTTGATTTGAGGTGAACCTTCACCCCAGTCTTCACCCAAGCTTTTCTTCAAGGATGTCTCTGTACTTTGCTCTATTCATCTTTCCCTCGATCCTGACTAGTCTCCCAATCTCTGCCGCTGAAAAACCTCCCCACAGCATGATGCTGCCACCACCATGCTTCACCATAGGGATGGTGCCAGGTTTCCTCCAGACGTGATGCTTGGCATTCAGTCCAAAGATCATCAGACCAGAGAATGTTGTTTCTCATGGTCTTAGAGTTCTTTAGATGTCTTTTGGTAAACTCCAAGCGGTCTGTCATGTGCCTTTTACTGAGGAGTGGCTTCTGTCTGGCCACTCTACCATAAAGGCCTAATTGGTGGAGTGCTGCAGAGATGGTTGTCCGTCTGGAAGGTCCCATCGGAGAACCTTCTCCCATCAGAGAAACTCTGAAGCTCTGTCAGAGTGACCATCGGGTTCTTGGTCACCTCCCTGACCAAGGCCCTGCTCCCCCGATTGCTCAGTTTGGCCGGGCAGCCAGCTCTATGAAGAGTCTTGGGGTTCCAAACTTCTTCCATTTAAGAATGATGCAGGCCATTGTATTCTTGGGGACCTTCAATGCTGCAGAAATATTGTGCCTTGACACAATCCTGTCTCGAAGCTCTACGGACAATTCCTTCAAGCTCATGGCTTGGTTTTTTTCTCTGACATGCACTGTCAACTGTGGGACCTTCTATGGATACAGTTTAAGTTGGAAGTTTACATGCACTTAGGTTGGAGTCAATAAAACGTATTTTTCAACCACTCCACAAATAGTTTTGACAAGTCGGTTAGGACATCTACTTTGTGCATGTCATTTTTCCAACAATTGTTTACAGACAGATTATTTCACTTATAATTCACTGTATCACAATTCCAGTGGGTCTAAGTTTACTGTGCCTTTAAACAGCTTGGAAAATTCCAGAAAATGATGTCATGGCTTTAGAAGCTTCTTATAGGCTAATTGACGTCATTTGAGTCAATTGGAGGTGTACCTGTGGATTTATTTCAAGGCCTAGTCAAACTCAGTGCCTCTTTGCTTGACATCATGGGAAATCAAAAGAAATCAGCCAAGACCTCAGAAGAAAAATTGTACATCTCCAAGTCTGGTTCATCCTTGGGAGCATTTTCCAAACGCCTGAAGTTACCACGTTCATCTGTACAAACAATAGTATGCAAGTATAAACACCATGGGACCACGCAGCCATCATACCCCTCAGGAAGGAGACGTGTTCTGTTTCCTAGAGATGAACGTGCTTTGGTGCGAAAAGTGCAAATCAATCCCAGAATAACAGGAAAGGACCTTGTGAAGACGCCGGAGGAAATGGGTACAAAAGTATCTATATCCACAGTAAAACGAGTCCTATATCGACATAACCTGAAAGGCCGCTCAGTGAGGAAGAAGCCACTGCTCCAAAACCACCATAAAAAAGCCAGACTACAGTTTGCAACTGCACATGGGAACAAATTGTACTTTTTGGAGAAATGTCCTCTGGTCTGATGAAACAAAAATCAAACGGTTTGGCCATAATGACCATTGTTATGTTTGGAGGAAAAAGGGGGAGGCTTGCAAGCCGAAGAACACCATCCCAACCGGGAAGCACGGGGTGGGAGCATCCTGTTGTGGGGGGTGCTTTGCTGCAGTAAGGACTGGTGCACTTCACAAAATAGATGGCATCATGAGAAGGAACATTTTGTGGATATATTGAAGCAACATCTCAAGACATTAGTCAGGAAGCTAAAGCTTAGTCGCAAATGGGTCTTCCAAATGGACAATGACCCCAAGCATACTTCCAAAGTTGTGGCAAAATGGCTTTAGGACAACAAAATCAAGGTATTGGAGTGGCCTTCACAAAGCCCTGACCTCAATCCCATAGAACATTTGTGGGCAGAACTGAAAAAGCGTGTGCGAGCAAGGAGGCCTACAAACCTGACCAGCTCTGTCAGGAGGAATGGGCCAAAATTCCCCCAACTTATTGTGGGAAGCTTGTGGAAGGCTACCCGAAACGTTTGACCCAAGTTGTAAACTTCTGACCCACTGGGAATGTGATGAAATAAATAAAAGCTGAAATAAATAATTCTCTACTATTATTCTGACATTTCACATTCATGAAATAAAGTGGTAATCCTATCTGACCTAAGACATGTAATTTTTACTAGGATTAAATGTCAGGAATTGTGAAAAACTGAGTTTAAATGTATTTGGCTAAGGTGTATGTAAACTTCCGACTTCAACTGTAGGTGTGCCTTTCCAAATCATGTCCAATCAATTGAATTTACCACAAGTTGTAGAAACATCTTAAGGTTGATCAATGGAAACAGGATGCACCTGAGCTCAATTTCAAGTCTCATAGCAAAAGGTCTGAATACTTATGTAAATAAGGTATTTCTGTTTAACATTTTTATACATTTGCAAAAGTTTCTAAAAACCGGTTTCTGCTTTGTCATTATGGGGAATTGTGTGTAGATTGATGAGGGTAAAGTCATTTAATCAAATTTAGAATAAGGCTGTAGCGTAACAAAATGTGGAAAAAGTGAAGGGGTCTGAAGACTTTCCGAATGCACTGTAACTGCATATTTGACCCAACCTTTGGTCAAAGCCATTAGTCCTGATTTGTTTGTGTGTGTGTGTGTGTGCGTGCGTGTGTCCCACAGCTATGAAGTCTGACCGTAAGCGTCTGAAGGTGGAGAAGGCCGACTTGGTGAACCAGATGCAGCAGCTGTACACCACACTGGAGAGCCGGGAGGAGCAGCTCCGAGACTTCATACGCAACTACGACCAGCACGCGTAAGGTACATTACACTCAACTACTACCAGCACCGTAAGGTACATTACACTCAACTACGACCAGCACCGTAAGGTACAATACACTCAACTACGACCAGCACCGTAAGGTACAATACACTCAATTACAACCAGCAACGTAAGGTACATTAAATCAACTACGACCAGCACCGTAAGGTACAATACACTCAACTACGACCAGCACCGTAAGGTACAATACACTCAACTACGACCAGCACCGTAAGGTACAATACACTCAACTACGACCAGCACCGTAAGGTACAATACACTCAACTACGACCAGTACCCGTAAGGTACATTACACTCAACTACGACCAGCACCGTAAGGTACATACACTCAACTACGACCAGCACCGTAAGGTACATTACACTCAACTACGACCAGCACCGTAAGGTACATTACACTCAACTACGACCAGCACCGTAAGGTACAATACACTCAACTACGACCAGCACCGTAAGGTACAATACACTCCAACTACGACGCAGCACCGTAAGGTACAATACACTCAACTACGACCAGCACCGTAAGGTACAATACACTCATACGACCAGCACGTAAGGTAAATACACTCAACTACGACCAGCACCGTAAGGTACAATACACTCAACTACGACCAGCACCGTAAAGTACGTTACACTCAACTACGGACCAGCACCGTAAGGTACATTACACTCAACTACGACCAGCACCGTAAGGTACATTACACTCAACTACGACCAGCACCGTAAAGTACGTTACACTCAACTACGACCAGCACCGTAAGGTACAATACACTCAACTACGACCAGCACGTAAGGTACAATACACTCAACTACGACCAGCACCGTAAAGTCATTACACTCAACTACGACCAGCACCGTAAGGTACAATACACTCAACTACGACCAGCACCGTAAGTACAATACACTCAACTACAACCAGCAGCGTAAAGTACGTTACACTCAACTACGACCAGCACCGTAAGGTACATTACACTCAACTACGACCAGCACCGTAAGGTACAATACACTCAACTACAACCAGCACCGAAAGGTACATTAAGCTCAATTACGACCAGCACCGAAAGGTACATTACACTCAATTATGACCAGCACCGTAAGGTACATTACTTTCAATTATGACCAGCACCGTAAAGTACGTTACACTCAACTACAACCAGCAC
>NC_036851.1:11269387-11291823 GCF_002910315.2 Salvelinus sp. IW2-2015 | reverse complement strand
GTTGAACCTTCACCCCAGTCTTCACCAAGCTTTTCTTCAAGGATGTCTCTGTACTTTGCTCTATTCATCTTTCCCTCGATCCTGACTAGTCTCCCAATCTCTGCCGCTGAAAAACCTCCCCACAGCATGATGCTGCCACCACCATGCTTCACCATAGGGATGGTGCCAGGTTTCCTCCAGACGTGATGCTTGCATTCAGTCCAAAGATCATCAGACCAGAGAATGTTGTTTCTCATGGTCTTAGAGTTCTTTAGATGTCTTTTGGTAAACTCCAAGCGGTCTGTCATGTGCTCCTTACTGAGGAGTGGCTTCTGTCTGGCCACTCTACCATAAAGGCCTAATTGGTGGAGTGCTGCAGAGATGGTTGTCCGTCTGGAAGGTCCCATCGGAAAACCTTCTCCCATCAGAGAAACTCTGAAGCTCTGTCAGAGTGACCATCGGGTTCTTGGTCACCTCCCTGACCAAGGCCCTGCTCCCCCGATTGCTCAGTTTGGCCGGGCAGCCAGCTCTATGAAGAGTCTTGGGGTTCCAAACTTCTTCCATTTAAGAATGATGCAGGCCATTGTATTCTTGGGGACCTTCAATGCTGCAGAAATATTGTGCCTTGACACAATCCTGTCTCGAAGCTCTACGGACAATTCCTTCAAGCTCATGGCTTTGGTTTTTTTCTCTGACATGCACTGTCAACTGTGGGACCTTCTATGGATACAGTTTAAGTTGGAAGTTTACATGCACTTAGGTTGGAGTCAATAAAACGTATTTTCAACCACTCCACAAATATTTTGACAAGTCGGTTAGGACATCTACTTTGTGCATGTCATTTTTCCAACAATTGTTTACAGACAGATTATTTCACTTATAATTCACTGTATCACAATTCCACAGGGTCTAAGTTTACTGTGCCTTTAAACAGCTTGGAAAATTCCAGAAATGATGTCATGGCTTTAGAAGCTTCTATAGGCTAATTGACGTCATTTGAGTCAATTGGAGGTGTACCTGTGGATTTATTTCAAGCCTAGTCAAACTCAGTGCCTCTTTGCTTGACATCATGGGAAATCAAAAGAAATCAGCCAAGACCTCAGAAGAAAAATTGTACATCTCCAAGTCTGGTTCATCCTTGGAGCATTTTCCAAACGCCTGAAGTTACCACGTTCATCTGTACAAACAATAGTATGCAAGTATAAACACCATGGACCACGCAGCCATCATACCCCTCAGGAAGGAGACGTGTTCTGTTTCCTAGAGAATGAACGTGCTTTGGTGCGAAAAGTGCAAATCAATCCCAGATAACAGGAAAGGACCTTGTGAAGACGCCGGAGGAAATGGGTACAAAAGTATCTATATCCACAGTAAAACGAGTCCATATATCGACATAACCTGAAAGGCCGCTCAGTGAGGAAGAAGCCACTGCTCCAAAACCACCATAAAAAAGCCAGACTACAGTTTGCAACTGCACATGGGAACAAATTGTACTTTTTGGAAAATGTCCTCTGGTCTGATGAAACAAAATCAAACGGTGGCCATAATGGCCATTGTTATGTTTGGAGGAAAAAGGGGGAGGCTTGCAAGCCGAAGAACACCATCCCAACCGGGAAGCACGGGTGGGAGCATCCTGTTGTGGGGGGTGCTTTGCTGCAGTAAGGACTGGTCACTTCACAAAATAGATGGCATCATGAGAAGGAACATTTTGTGGATATATTGAAGCAACATCTCAAGACATTAGTCAGGAAGCTAAAGCTTAGTCGCAAATGGGTCTCCAAATGGACAATGACCCCAAGCATACTTCCAAAGTTGTGGCAAAATGGCTTAGGACAACAAAATCAAGGTATTGGAGTGGCCTTCACAAAAGCCCGACCTCAATCCATAGAACATTTGTGGGCAGAACTGAAAAAGCGTGTGCGAGCAAGGAGGCCTACAAACCTGACCAGTCTGTCAGAGGAATGGGCCAAAATTCCCCCAACTTATTGTGGGAAGCTTGTGGAAGGCTACCCGAAACGTTTGACCCAAGTTGTAAACTTCTGACCCACTGGGAATGTGATGAAATAAATAAAAGCTGAAATAAATAATTCTCTACTATTATTCTGACATTTCACATTCATGAAATAAAGTGGTAATCCTATCTGACCTAAGACATGTAATTTTACTAGGATTAAATGTCAGGAATTGTGAAAACTGAGTTTAAATGTATTTGGCTAAGGTGTATGTAAACTTCCGACTTCAACTGTAGGTGTGCCTTTCCAAATCATGTCCAATCAATTGAATTTACCACAAGTTGTAGAAACATAAGGTTGATCAATGGAAACAGGATGCACCTGAGCTCAATTTCAAGTCTCATAGCAAAAGGTCTGAATACTTATGTAAATAAGGTATTTCTGTTTAACATTTTTATACATTTGCCAAAGTTTCTAAAAACCGGTTTCTGCTTTGTCATTATGGGGAATTGTGTGTAGATTGATGAGGGTAAAGTCATTTAATCAAATTTAGAATAAGGCTGTAGCGTAACAAAATGTGGAAAAAGTGAAGGGGTCTGAAGACTTTCCGAATGCACTGTAACTGCATATTATGACCCAACCTTTGGTCAAAGCCATTAGTCCTGATTTGTTTGTGGTGTGTGTGTGTTGCGTGCGTGTGTCCCACAGCTATGAAGTCTGACGTAAGCGTCTGAAGTGGAGAAGGCCGACTTGGTGAACCAGATGCAGCAGCTGTACACCACACTGGAGAGCCGGGAGGAGCAGACTCGAGACTTCATACGCACTACGACCAGCACCGTAAGGTACATTACACTCAACTACTACCAGCACCGTAAGACATTACACTCACTAACGACCAGCACCGGAAGGTACAATACACTCAACTACGACCAGCACCGTAAGGTACACATACACTCAATTACAACCAGCAACGTAAGGTACATTAAATCAACTACGACCAGCACCGTAAGGTACAATACACTCAACTACGACCAGCACCGCTAAGGTACAATACACTCAACTACGACCCGCACCGTAAGGTACAATACACTCAACTACGACCAGCACCGTAAGGTACAATACACTCAACTACGACCAGTACCGTAAGGTACATTACACTCAACTACGACCAGCACCGTAAGGTACAATACACTCAACTACGACCAGCACCGTAAGGTACATTACACTCAACTACGACCAGCACCGTAAGGTCATTACACTCAACTACGACCAGCACCGTAAGGTACAATACACTCAACTACGACCAGCACCGTAAGGTACAATACACTCAACACACCAGCACCGTAAGGTACAATACACTCAACTACGACCAGCACCGTAAGGTACAATACACTCAATTACGACCAGCAGCCGTAAGGTACAATACACTCAACTACGACCAGCACCGTAAGGTACAATACACTCAACTACGACCAGCACCGTAAAGTACGTTACACTCAACTACGACCAGCACCGTAAGGTACATTACACTCAACTACGACCAGCACCGTAAGGTACATTACACTCAACTACGACCAGCACCGTAAAGTACGTTACACTCAACTACGACCAGCACCGTAAGGTACAAACACTCAACTACGACCAGCACCGTAAGGTACAATACACCAACTACGACCAGCACCGTAAAGTACATTACACTCAACTACGACCAGCACCGTAAGGTACAATACACTCCAACTACGACCAGCACCGTAAGGTACAATACACTCAACTACAACCAGCAGCGTAAAGTACGTACACTCAACTACGACCAGCACCGTAAGGTACTTACACTCAACTACGACCAGCACCGTAAGGTACAATACACTCAACTACAACCAGCACCGAAAGTACATTAAGCTCAATTACGACCAGCACCGAAAGGTACATTACACTCAATTATGACCAGCACCGTAAGGTACATTACTTTCAATTATGACCAGCACCACCGTAAAGTACGTTACACTCAACTACAACCAGCACAGAAAGGTACATTAAGCTCAATTACGACCAGCACCGTAAGGTACATTACACTCAACTACAGCCAACACCGTAAAGTACGTTACACTCAATTACAACCAGCACCGTAAGGTACATTACACTCAATTACGATCAGCACCGCAAAGTACATTACACTAAATTACGATCAGCACCGTAAAGTACATTACACTCAACTACAACCTGCACCGTAAGGTACATTACACTCAATTATGACCAGCACCGTAAAGTACATTACACTCAACTACGACCAGCACCGTAAGGTACATTACACTGAACTACAACCAGCAGCGTAAAGTACGTTACACTCAACTACAACCAGCACCGTAAGGTACATTACACTCAATTATGACCAGCACCGAAAGGTACATTACAATCACTATACATACAGTAGCCAGATACACTCCAAGTATTTTGACTTAATATAACTGGGATTCATTGAGCAGTCAAATGCTCACACACTGGTTTACGGCAGTACTACAGTGTATGCTCTGAAGATTGACAGTGTCTGTGTGCTCTACTGTAGGAGAGTGAGGATGCTGTGAAGGCCCTGGCTAAGGAGAAGGACCTGCTGGAGAGGGAGAAATGGGATCTGAGGAGGCAGACCAAAGAAGCTACAGAGCAGGCCTGCATCCTGCGTTCTCACATGGACATGAAGGAGAACCGCATCAAAGAGCTCGAGGCTGAGCTCACAATGGTGAGACACACACACACGTACACTCACACACAGACACACACACGCAATGTGACACGCACACGCTGATATGCACTGACACACACATGCTGTGTTTTGCTCTGTAACGGAATTCATGCATTTTCTGCCTGGCTGCGGAGCTCCTTATAGAGCTTGTTGTCTGTCTGTCTGACTGAGAGATGGCCTCATTATTCACTCCATGTCCTTAATTCCTCTCCGCGGCCAGTCAACAGCCAGCCCACCTCCTCTGTAGGGCTACCCTAGCTCCTCACTACCCTCAGCAGCAGCTGATAAGATTTACCAAAGCTAAAAGACTATATCTCTGTCACTGTCAAGTGCTCACAGACAGAGAATTATGCTAACGTTTATGGAGTGATCTGTCCCATCTAATCCCACACACATTTCAACACATTGTGCTATGCCAAACATAAAGCGTAAACGCATATTTCAAATCAAATCAAATTGCATTGGTCGCATACACGTATTTAGCAGATGTTATTGCGGGTGTAGGGAAATGCTTCTGTTAGCATATTTTAACACGTGTGTGTGTGTGTGTACCACTATATCTTACCAGCCTGTGTGTGTATTTATGCCAGGCGAAACAGTCCCTGGCCACGTTGACTAAGGATGTGCCGAAGCGCCACTCCCTGGCCATGCCCTCAGAGCCGGTGGTGAACGGCAGTCAGGAGTGGGCGATGCAGGGAGACCTGCCCCTCACCGCTGCCATCCGCCAGAGCCAACAGACCCTCTACCATGGACACACTGTGGACCGCCAGGGTAGGCTCACCTGTCTGTCTCTCTCTCTCTCTCACACACACACAAACAGCACAACCATTACTGTATTGAGGAGTCAGTGTGTCTAATGTGTGTGTGTGTGTGTGTGTCTCCTCTCTAGCGGTGGTCAGGGTCAGTCCCTGTCACTCCCGCCAGCCCTCCATCATCTCGGACGCGTCGGCGGCTGATGGGGATCGGTCGTCCACCCCAAGCGACATCAACTCCCCCCGCCACCGGACCCACTCCCTCTGCAATGTAAGAGCTGCCTGGCCTCCCCGACCAAGTAATCACACCTCCACAATTCTCTATAAGTACCTTTCTGTACTCCTCTGTGTTCTGTTCTGTCTGTCTTTCTTTTCTCTGCCTGCTCTTTCCCTTGATTTAGTTTATTTAGTTTTCCCTTGATTTAGTTTAGTTTAAGTATTAGTTTACTGTAGTTCTGGGATTTCATCTGCAAGTTGTTTGTGAGAGAATCTCCCGGTTCATTTACTAACCTGAATGTCTGTGTGTTCTCTGCCCTCTCTCTTTCTCTCTTTCCTACTCCCCTCTGCCCTCTCTCTTTCTCTCTTTCCTACTCCCCTCTGCCCCCTCTTTCTCTCTTCCTGCCCTCCCTCTCTCTCTTTCCTCCTGCCATCTCCTTCCCCTGGCCTAGTCTATGGAGGACCTGGAGGACCAGAAGCGTAAGACAAAGAAGAAGGAGAAGATGAGTCTGGGCTCCCTGTCCCGGGTGTTTGCTCGGGGAAAGCAGCGCAAGTCAATGGACCCGGGCCTGTTTGATGGTACATCCACCCCTGATTATTACATAGAGGAGGATGCCGACTGGTGATGGTGTATGTGGATTTCTGTGTGGGTCTGGTTGTGTGTATGCAGATGTGTGTGTGTGTGGTGTGCGCGCGCCTCTGTGTGTGTGTGTGTGTGTGGGTGTGTGTGTGTGTGTGTGTGTGTGTGTGTGGTGTGTGTGTGTGTGTGTGTGTTGTGTGTGTGTGTGTGTGTGTGGTGTGGTGTGTGTGTGTGTGTGTGTGCGCGCGCCTCCATGTGTGTCTGTCTGTTGTGTGTGGGGGCTGTATGTGTGGCCTTCATGTGTGTCCTTCTGTTGTGCGGGTGTGTGTGTGTACGGGTGTGTGTGTGTTGCCGCGTGTTCCCAAAAGAAAAACCTGAGAGACAACTGCTGCTCCCAGATAATGTACATTATCCTCAAAAATGTATGTATGTAAATTAAATATATATTTATAGATGTACATGTATGCATATGTATATATGTTTACATGCATATAAATATATAGACGGGATTATTATGTGTTGACATGTTTATGCTGTGTTATCTTTTATTTGTCTTAATATATGTTTCTTTTTTATAACTGGAGACTTGAAGGACAGCTGTGCATATGTAAATAGAAGTAATTCTGCACCTAGTGTTTGTAAATGTATTTTGTCTGATAACGATTTTATTTTAGAGTTGCTTTAATCATATTTTTGGACTTTTTTTATTTAGAATTCTCCCATCCCAGTCTTATTTGGCCCATTCCTGACATTCTCATGAAAGTATGAATGAGGAATACCCTCCACATTGTAACTGGAGACTAAACATACCAGCACAACCCTGCTCCGTACCGAAGGATACTGGACCACTGGTATCATTTAGTAATAAAAAAACATTGAAGTGCATGGAACAACCATGTTTCTGACCGTGAAACTGAAACTAAATATTAATAATATGACAATCATAAGGACATTTGATATTGTAGTTCACAGTGGACCAGTTAGTCCGCTGTTTCAGAATCGTCCCACTATACAGCAACAGTAAGGACTTTGAGCTACCTTTTGTTGTGCCACTGTAGAACAAGAGAACCTACTACAGCTGGGGGGAGAAGGCCTTATTGCTTATTCTGTCATATTGGACAATAGGGGAAGAACAGTACGTTTAAATAGCCCACTGGGCAGCATTGACAAATAGGATAGCATTAGATAGGATGATGCTGTGAGTGCCAGAGTGTGCGATCTGAATAGTGTGTTTGTATAGAGATAGGTTTAGGAGTATGGGAATGCTAGCTAGCTAGATGAATCATATGTGCTTGTTTGTGTAGGCCTCCAGCTCTGTTCTACCCATGCTGAATGTTTCAGACATCATTCGTTAAAGACTTACAGTACCCTGCCCAGCCTGTAGATGTGTTTGATCCATCCATATACATTTCTTAGTCTGAATGCTGAAAACCAAAATAAGGTTCCAAAACAATGGTTTTACAACAGGAAGCAAAAAAACATTTCAACACACAAAATAATTCAATGTTTGTGACTCGTATGCACACACACACACTGTTTGAACGCATTTTAAATTGCCAAAGGTTCAAGTTTGGTCTTTGATCAAACAAAAAAACAGAGTCAGAGTAGATGTGTGTCATTGTTAGCAATGCCTTGTAAGATCGCTTTTGTCCTTATTGAGTTGACAACTATCTAACGTGCCAACGGTAAGCATAGGACTGTGCACTAAAACCCCTGCATGATTATCTGTGCTGCTTTGGTTAGGAATCTATTAGTTAGCAGTGAAAATAACAACCTCAAGCGTTCTCTGTTGTTCGTATTCGCTAACCCCCCGAAACAAAACCCATTCCCATTTTTCATTCTCTTGCATCATTCTGGATGCAATGAAAGTTTTTTTGTTTTGTTTTGCTCTTCAGCATACAACCCCTCATTTCTTACATTTGTGATTATGATAATAATCTGTTTTAATGTTTTGTCATTCAGGAGATGTTGCATAAAAGAGTAAATCTATTAAGTATTTTATTTAAAGAACAATAAGTAACTTCTAGGGAAAAAATGAACATGATAAATGATTGAAATAAAATCTTATTTTAAAATAAAACCAGCAACCAAGTATCCATGTGACGTTTTTCTGTTCCATGTCTATTCTGTTCTTGTGTCCTGGTGCCCCTCTCAACACTTCCTCTCTGGGCCATGTTGGATGGTGACTCCCTCCTTCCCTCACTCCCCAGAAAAGATACCCTCGTCTGTGATTTACCAAGTGTTTGTTTCCACACTGTGGGGATCATTCATAAAACCATGCTGAAGGGAAATGACCTCCTGTGCTACTGAACAATTCATAGAGATTGTACTTCTGTAGGCCTCACTCTCAGCATGTTGACAAGGTTGAAGGAACACTGGCTGAAAACTTGCTAATCATCCTGGATTTTGCAGAGTACTTATTTGTTGGAGGCTTGTTTAAACAGGTTGTAAATTCACAGCAGATGTTAGTTATGAATAATGTGTTGTGTTTCTACTGTGTCTCAATATTTAATAATTGCCCCTAGTGACTAAAAGTCATTCCATCCCCACCCGATCATTCAAACTCAGACATTCAAACTCAAACCATAACCCAATTCACGCAGCATTTGCTGAACAGTAAAACCATAGACTGACTTTAGGAAATGCATACTAATAGTTGTATTTAAAAAGATTTTCCTGTATTTTGTCAATGCTTGAGTCACCTGCTCAGTTGTGGCACCGGTTCTCACTTTGTAATATAAATTGTAGTGTGATGAGCCATTCATTAATGTCCTCATTATGGCATCGAATCAGTACTCTAGACTGTAGAGAGACCTCAATAATACACTGCTGTTGTGATTTACTCTGGCACCATCTTCTGGCTACATAGAGCAGTGGCTGACTGTTCATAATAGTCCTAAAGCAGTTTTTACACTTTCCTGGTCTCTTGTTTGAGACCCTCTGTCAGTCAATCGCTAATACTCCTGTCATGAAAAGGAATGTTTGATGTTAGATGCCGGGGGACATTGTACAGGTCGATGGGAGTCGTCCAACAATCCCACGTGTTTCAGTAGACGGTACATATTGTAGGCATGTCAACATTTTACAGAGGGATGTTAGTAATATCCTAGGTACACAGTGATATATCCTCCCTTTTCTACTGTTCAGTTGGATGAGTCATTTTTGCCTCTCAATTCCTTTGACCCCAAACCCCTCCCCTGTCCTGTACTTCTACTTCCCCTGACCAATCCTGACAGACTCTGACAGCCTCTCCAGCCTATCAACACAACAACCCAGCCTATCAGACGGAGAGGAGCAGCTGGACCGCCTCCAGCAGATGGAGCTCACTCGGAACATGCCCATGTCACTGTGGAAGGCAGGGGCGGTACAAGCCTGGCTGGAGGTTGTCATGGCAATGTCCATGTACCTTCGTGCTTGCTCGGAAAACGTCAAAAGTGGGAAGGTATGGTCTCTACGCTTCAACACGTAACAAGTACACATCCACTTTAAGTCTGATTTCCGGACTTGTTTTTACAAAGCTTGTAATGACGATAACAGCGTTACTAAGAATCCCTCATCTTCCCAGGAAAACCGGGATTTCGGCATGCTTTCCTTCCTCATAGAATCTGCATTAGATCTAGTATTTCCTCGTCCATGCTTGCTTGCATGTTTGTGCTTTAGTCTGCAGTGGAGGTGTAGATTGATGAGAAGAATGCTCTGGGTGGGTGTCCCCTGGCTGCAGGTGCTGCTGGGGCTGACAGACGAGGACCTGGAGCTGGGACTGGGCATCAGTAACCCCATGCACCGCAGGAAGCTACGCCTCGCCATCGAGGACTACAGGGAGGCAGAGGCTGGCCAGGGGTGAGCTGGAACATCCACACACACACACAAACAGGCATGTATGCACACACATTGCTGAGTATGACCGTCTCAAACGTTAGGCTATCAAAGGCTGCTGAAATGGACCATCATTGGGTTGCCAAATCTTGGTTGAGTGACGTCGGGTTGCCCCAGTATTCCCAAGCCTTCCAAAATCAACTGGTGGACGGCCGGGTGCTCAACTCCCTCAGCCGACGAGACCTGGAGAGACTCCTGAACATCACCACCCAGTCCCACCAAACCAGCCTGCTCCTGGCCATCCAGCTCCTGCAATTGCTCAACTTCGACAAAGAGGTCAGACCTGTGTTCATTATCAATACTGTGACATTAGAGTGAACTCTCAGCCTCTCCTCCCGGTGTGTTTGTGGAGTGATTACAGTAGTAACAGTACAGTAGTAACCGTACTGTATTATAACTGTACATTAACAGTTCAGTATGTGTGTGTTGTTGGTGCGCAGGTCCTGGAGGCTCGCCGAGCCCAGAGTGAGCACAAGGACCAGGACCCAGTGGTTTGGACTTGCCACAGAGTTATAAAGTGGATCAGAGACATAGACCTAAAAGTGGGTCCTTTTCCTAGTAGAGAAACATCAGAATGCATCTGGATTCCATTCAGACTGTCTCCGTTTTGGGCCAATAGACTGGTGTATAGATCCTGTTAGGGAAGATTGAGGCAAATATAGCCAAGTTGTTTGTTTGCCATTGTTCTTGTTGGATAACATTATGTCCCTATGTCTCACTGGTCAGGAGTATGCTGACAGTCTTCATGGCAGGGGAGTCCATGGTGCTGTGTTGGCTCTGGACCCCTCATTTGATGCAGATTCCATGGCCAAGGCCCTGGGAATCCCCAGCCACAAACATATGCTTTATCGGCACATGTATGAGGAGATGAAGGCTCTCTCCATCCCTGCCAGGTGATTGGTCTCCCTATATCATTTATGTTTTTAAAGCTCGGCAATAATACTTGGCAATAAGTAGAATGTTTGTTGAATTTACAGCAGTGAAGTTAATTGACTCTTCCCTTCTTCCTACCCCTTGTAGGCAAACTAGTGTGGAGCAGGATTGTGAAGTGCCGGGAATGGGAGACCCACCACAATCCCCTTCTGCTGTTAGCCGCTATAACGAGGAGATAGTGTCTATGAGACGAAGGTCAGGCAAGGTAAGAAGAAGCTACTTTCACAATTTTATTTATGAAGATGTCTCGACAAATGGTGGTTAATCAAAATTAGGCTGGACTGTTCCACTGGGTATGAGTTCTGTTTTGACTTATTCTTCCTCTCATTTTCCCAGAGTCCTCTTCGGTTTAACCCAAAGATCGCCATTGGACGGGGCCTTGGTTACCATGGCAGCTGTGGATCTCTGCCCAGAGAGGCACGGGTGCAGGCTGTGCCCAGGACAAAGGGAAGTCCCATGCACACCTACAAGAGTGTTGAGATCACCAATGTCTGAACTGTGCCCTGTGGGGGGGATACAGGTGGTTGACTCCAGGTGAAAAGCATTCAATATCAACAGAATTGCTCTTTTTTGACAATCCAAATCTTCCTTTTTGGAATTTACCATTTTATTTTCAATTTCAGAAACATTTTACTTATTGTTCCACAGTAAATGTCAATATATCAGTGGACTTAATGCCTTATGTTTGAATAGGACATTATGGTAATAATGTGTTGCTGCATATCAAAAGTCCATGGAGGGTGAAAGTGGTCTGTTCCTGTTGCCATGCCAGGAGGATGATCATTCACTTTGGTCAGGATCTCTGGAGGGAAGAAGTACGCCTGATGTCCCGGTCCTTTGACGACCATGCCCTGTTTCATGTATCTCACTGCCTGGCCTGGCCGGCCTCCTCCCTGTGCAGGAAAGTGATTTTGGCCCGGCCTGCCTGGGTTTCCTGGCTCAAATCAGTTGCAGATGTCCACTACTTGGAACTTGGAACCCATATCTTCGGAACCCGCCATTCCCTGGGTTCCATGTACGTTTATAATTACATTCCATATTGTGAGAGATAACTGGCCTTGAGTTAAGACAACAGCCATCAGGAGAATAAGGTGGGGGGGGAGTCTGGAAAATTCCAAATGCTATAGCAGAGCTTGCAATTTGTTCAAATAGCTCAAATATGGCCAAGAGGCACAGACTACAGTTTGTTGTGTTTGTCAGAAATATAATACAATTCCATGTAAACATGCTGGAAAAATTCCTAGAAACTACAGAGGCCACACAGCTTTTCATATTGTTGAATTAAACTATTTTGTTTGTTATTTGCAAAGGAGTCTTTAATTTCATTGTAAATATGGGAAAATATTACATTCTAATATTCAATTCAATATAAGGTCAAGATTTTGCTGTCTCTCAGTGATTACAATATTGTAAATATTTGTACAGTTTGCATTACGGATAATGAAGGTCTAATGCTATGGTGTAGAATGTTTACGTAGGCCAGGATGTCAAGGGAAATCTTATTTGTTTTACCATCATTAACTCAGAGTGCACGAGTATACAGTACAACAGTAGAGCAGTGTATTTCACCAGAGCATTCCACAACCATATCACACATTCAAACAGCTGGAGGGGGCATAGAACCAGAAGAAAACAGGTATATCAGCTATGGCGATCTCCTACAAAAACCAACCCCAGCACCGTGGTGAACATAGTCAGTCAGATAGACATACAAAGTGGGAACATTAGGCTTGTTCAAACTAGTCAAATGTGGTTTGAATATCAAAGGCTTATGCGTTACAGAAAACACACACTAAATTGTGTGTGTTCTGGCGTAAAACAATCTACTTTCACTCAAGCATATCACATACATATAGTCAGACTACTAACAACAGAAAAGAGGGGCAATTTCCATGAAATGAGAAAGAGGTCAGAGTTTATATTGTACGTTTTCAAATAGGTGTTTATGAAGTAATTATGTACTGTACATGTGCCACTGCTGAAAAAATATGTTTGAAACTGCTGTACATGAACTACAATACATTACTTGTGTTTTGTGTAGGCCTACTCAATAATAAAGATGTAAATGCTATCAGAAATGCACGTTATTGCAGTTTATTATGAGCACTTAAGAAAATCGAGAAGGGTCTAATTGCATTCGTTTCGTTTTCATTTGGATTTAGTCTGCTCAGACACTTTTCAGACAGGCCTATTTAGGCGAACACAATTGTCAATCCACGTTTATTTGAGTTTATGGGGAAAAGCCATCATAAACGCTCTTTATGAACGTACGTCTATGTGCGGTATGGTCGCGTTCACACGTGCGGCATAATAGCAAGGAGGCAGCAAAGGGTTAATTAACTTAACACTTTACAACCGGGGGAGGTTTCACTGTGGTTGGAAATTTGATAAAGTTCCTGTTTAACATATTCCTTGAATTCTATAGCGACTATCATCGGAGGAAATACACACGTTAGTTAATACAGTTTTCAGGATTACATTATGCATATTGGGGTAGCAATATCGTCATCTTGAAAACACCTGCGATATATCAGGTATTCGATTTGGAGGGAAGTCGTTGGTCGTTGAGCGTTCACAACTGGAACAGGTAAGATCGTCTCAAATTGCAATTCACCTTGACATTTGGAGCAGTGTTCTTCAGACTAACGTTATTATAAGTACGTAAAGTATTAGTGTTATCTGATAACACTAAATAGAAGTGTGACTCTAATGACCAGATGTCAAGGTGACATAATGCCACGGAGTTGGTAACATGATTTTAGTTCCTCCTTTTAAGTTCCTGACTGCCCACTTCAGTAGAGGTGCGTGGGTAAAATAACTGGGGAAGCCAGGCCAGAAAAAAGGGCATACTGTATGTGTTGTGATTATTGCGTTGTTTGATCTATAACTGTTAGTTCATATGCCTTGCCACAGTGATATATAGGCCTAAGGCCCAGACAATAAGAAGACAGTGGCAGAATAAATTCAACCACACCTTTGTTTCTTCACAAAACCGGACAGCAACCTCTGTCCAGTGAAGTTCACAAAGCATATTGCATTACAGAAAGTAAATCAAATCAAACTTTATTTGTCACATGCTCCGAAATACAACAGGTGTAGACCTTACCGTGAAATGCTTACTTACAAGCCCTTAACCAACAGTGTAGTTCAAGAAGAGTTACCAAATTAACTAAAGTAAAGAATAATAAAAAGTAACACAATAACATAACAATAACGAGGCTATATACAGGGGGTAGTGAGTCAGTGTGCAGGGTACAGGTTAGAGGTCATTTGTACATGTAGGTAGGGATAAAGTGACTATGCATAGATAATAAACAGCGAGTAGCAGCAGTGTACAAATGGGGGTGAGGGGGGTGAGGTCAATGTAATAGTCCAGTGGCCATTTGATTAATTGTTCAGCAGTCTTATAAGCCATAAGACTGCTGAACAATTAATCAAGTAGAAGCTGTTAAGGAGCCTTTTGGTCCTAGACTTGGCGCTCCGGTACCACTTGCCGTGCGGTAGCAGAGGAAACAGTCTATGACTTGGGTGACTGGAGTCTCTGACAATTTTATGGGCTTTCCTCTGACACTGCCTATTATATTGGTCCTGGATTGCAGGAAGCTTGGCCCCAGTGATGTACTGGGCCGTACACACTACCCTCTGTAGCGCCTTACGGTCGGATGCAGAGCAGTTGCAATACCTAGCGATGATGCAACGGGTCAGGATGCTCTCGATGGTGCAGCTGTAGAACTTTTTGAGGATCTGAGGACCCATGCCAAATCTTTTCAGTCTCCTGGGGGGGAAAGGTTTTGTCGTGCCCTCTTCACAACTGTCTTGGTGTGTTTGGACCATGATAGTTTGTTGGTGATGTGTACACCATGGATCTTGAAACTCTCGACCCGCTACACTACAGCCCTGTTGATGTTAATGGGGGCCTGTTCGGCCAACCTTTTCCTGTAGTCCACGATCATCTCCTTGTCTTGCTCACGTTGAGCGAGAGGTTGTTGTCCCGGCACCACACTGCCAGGTCATTGACCTCATCCCTATAAGCTGTCACATCGTTGTAGGTGATCAGGCCTAACACTGTTGTGTCGTCAGCAAACTTAATGATGGTTCTGGAGTCGTGTTTGGTCACGCAGTCGTGGGTGAACAGGGAGTACAGCAGGGGACTAAGTACACACCCTTGAGGGGCCCCAGTGTTAAGCATCAGTGTGGCAGATGTGTTGTTGCCTACTCTTACCACCTGGGGGCGACCCGTCAGGAAGTTCAGGATCCAGTTGCAGAGGGAGGTGTTTAGTCCCATGGTCCTTAGCTTAGTGATGAGCTTTGTGGGTACTATGGTGTTGAACGCTGAGCTGTAGTCAATGAACAGCATTCTCACATAGGTGTTCCCTTTGTCTAGGTGGGAAAGGGCAGTGTGGAGTGCGATTGAGATTGCGTGATCTGTTGGGGCAGTATGCGAATTGGAGCGGGTCTAGGGTATCCGGGAGGATGTTGTTGATAGCACTTCATGGTTACCGACGTGAGTGCTACGGTAATCATTTAGGCACGTTACCTTTGCTTCCTTGGGCACAGGGACTATGGTGGTCTGCTTGAAAAATGTAGATATTATAGACTCAGTCAGGGAGAGGTTGAAAATGTCAGTGAAGACTACCGAGAGCGTTATCACACAGTCATTCAGAACAGCTGGTGCTCTCGTGCATGCTTCAGTATTGCTTGCCTCGAAGCAAGCATAAAAGGCATTTAGCTCGTCTGGTAGGCTCACGTCACTGGGCAGCTTGCATCTGGGTTTCCCTTTGTAGTCCGTAATAGTTTTCAAGCCCTGCCACATCCAACAAGCGTCAGAGCCGGTGTAGTAGGATTCAGTCTTAATCCTGTATTGACGCTTTGCTTGTTTGATGGTTCGTCTGAGGGCATAGCGGGATTTCTTATAAGTGCCCGGATTAGTTTCCCGCTCCACAGTATAGTATATAATTGTTACCCAGAAATTATTTTATATTGAGATAAAAACGTCTGCATTGGACCTTTAATTAATCCACACATAAACTGCGTGTACAAAACATTGGGCACACCGGCTCTTTCCATGACATAGACTGACCAGGAGAATCCAGGTGAAAGCTATGATCCTTATTAATTTCACTTGTTAAATCCAGTTCAATCAGTGTAGATGAAGGGGAGGAGACGGGTTAAAGAAGTATTTTTTTAGCCTTGAGACAATTCAGACATGGATTGTAAATGTATGCCATTCAGAGGGTGAATGGACAATATACAAATGTAAGTGCCTTTGAACGGGATATGGTAGTAGGTGCCAGGCGCACCAGTTTGAGTGTGTCAAGAACTGCAACGCTACTGGGTTTTTGACGCTCAACAGTTTCCCGTGAGTATCAAGAATGGTCCACCACCCAAAGGACACCCAGCCAACTTCACACAACTGTGGGAAGCATTGGAGTCAACATGGGCCAGCATCCATGTGGAATGCTTTCGACACCTTGTAGAGTCCATGCCCAAACGTATTGAGGCTGTTCTGAGGGCAAAAGGGGGTGCATCTCAATATTAGGAAGGTCAGTGTACATCTATGCTGTTAAGGTCATGTCACTTTTCCCAGAGAAGTCTATTTACATTCCTGTTTCGCGTTGTGTTATTAGCTGTGGGACCTGTCTCTGCTCACGTTCTGGCTCACTAAGGGACAGGCGATTAAAATGTCAAGCTTCAGGTGACCTTTCTCTCTGGGTCCCCAGTTGGACTGCAGGCCCATCCACAGTTCAGCTCTCTGTCTTTGCAGCCTCGTTCTGTCTTTCAGAGAGGAAAGTCTGTTTCCCATCAGAGCAAATCACCATTGTTTACCATATTGATAGAAGGAAAAATGCTTCTCAATCTCAACCCACAAATGGACACGACTGTCATACTCCGTCAGCTGTTGACTGGCTCAGTTAACTAACCTCAGTGGACACTCTGGACTCTCCACATCAACAATACTTTATTAAATGAACTAGTCTGTGATTGACAGCGCATTATGATAATCTATCCCACCCATCATGGTGTTAAGACGGTTTATATCCATTACTGACATTAGTGGGTTTCCAGACAGTCCATTAGCTCAGCTAATTGGGAAGGTGGTGCTAGAATGGATGGCTCAGAGGCAAGTTCCTAGCTCCACACAGCCCTAGCCATCAGTGGGGTTTAAAATGATTTCTGCCCCGGCCTCAGGTTACACAGCAGTAAAATCTGCCTGTACTCTGCACTATGTGTGTCTCTAAACCCTGTTCCCCAGTTGAACAGCTCAGGTGCCTGTGATCTGCCTCAGCAGCCCAACACAGTGGCTCAGGTTATCAGTGAGGGATGAGGCCTGGATGGACGCGTCTCAGCTGACCTTAATATTTCAACCTGCCACAATCGCCTCATGTTGTCCAGGTTGATGGGTCAATTGTCATACTTCCTACAGTCGTGACGGATTCGTGTTGGATTCATAAAGCTGGACATTATGGTCAGTGGGTTCAGAATATTTGCTGGGAATTAACGGGGTTTCTCATCTGAATACTTGAAGAACCCTATATAGGACCCTAAGCATACAAAAAGAAACACCTGAACAAACACGAAAAAAGTGCCAGTGAATGAATCATTGAGGTATTTTTCGGTTGTATTCTCTTCCCTCAGAGCCTATGTGTGCCATGGCAACAGTTAGTCATGATGGGTGGTGGTTGAACTGCCATTTAGCTACATTAACAAAACCCAATCAGCATCAGTGATTGCTTCTTAAGGACACAGTAATCTAAGGTACTGAAGATTACTCATCTTTAACAGGAAATCTGTTCAAGTTCCCACTATATTCTGCCTCCCCAGCTGTTCCAATCCAACCCCCAAATTAAAACGTTGATGAGACTGCTGACATAAGACTGACCAAAATGAAAGAGAAGCTTACTGTTTGTCCAGCTTCACACATTCACACTGGGGTTTTGTGAGGGGAAATGGGTTATCTACCCCAGGCTCCACACATGTTGCTTTTCACCAGCTCCATCCTCATCTGTCCTCATCAACTGACATCATTAGAGCGAGATAGAGTTTTGTTTATTTCACTTACTTCAGCAATATAAACATACACTGAACAAAAATATAAACGCAACAGGGAACAATTTCTAAGATTTTATAAGTAAATCAGTCAATTTAAATAAATTCATTAGGCTCTAATCTATGGATTTCACATGACTGGGAATATAGATATGCATATGTTAATCACAGATACCTTAAAAAAAGGTTGGGGTGTGGATCAGAAAACCAGTCAGTATATGGTGTAACCACCTTTTGCCTCATGCAGCGCATAGAGTTGATCAGGCTGTTGATTGTGGCCTGTGGAATGTTGTCCCACTCCTCCTCAATGATGTGCGAAGTTGCTGGATATTGGCGGGAACTGGAACACGCTGTCGTACACGTCGATCCAGAGCATCGCAAACATGCTCAATGGGTGACATGTCTGGTGAGTATGCAGGCCATAGAATAACTGGGAAATTTTCAGCTTCCAGGAATTGTGTACAGATCCCTGCGATATGGAGCTGTGCATTGTCATGTTGAAACATGAGTTGACAAGGCGGAACATAAGGCGGAGGATGAATGGGACGACAATGGGCCTCAGGATCTCGTGTATCTCTGTGCATTCCAATTGCCATTTATAAAATGCAGTGGTGTTCGTTGTCCGTAGCTTATGCCTGCCCATACCATAACCCCACCGCCACAATGGCGCACTCTGTTCACAATGTTGACATCAGCAAACCGCTCGCCCACATGACACCATGAACACTGTCTTCCATCTGCCCGATACAGTTGAACCTGGGATTCATCCGTGAAGAGCACACTTCTCCAGCGTGCCAGTGGCCAACGGTTACGACGCCAAACTGCAGTCAGGTCAAGACCCTGGTGAGGACGACGAGCATGCAGAGGAGCTTCCCAGAGACGATTTCTGACAGTTTGGCAAGAAATTCTTCGGTTGTGCTAACCCACAGTTTCATCAGCTGTCTGGGTGGCTGGTCTCAGACGATCCTGCAGATGAAGAAGCCAGATATGGAGGTCCTGGGCTGGCGTGGTTACATGTGGTCTGCAGTTGTGAGGCCATTTGGACATACTGCCAAATTCTCTAAAACGACATTGGAGGCAGCTTATGGTAGAGAAATGTGCATTCTCTTCTCTGGCAACAGCTCTGGTGGACTTTCCTGCAGTCAGCATGCCAATTGCACACTCCCTCAAAACTAGAGACATCTGTGACATTGTGTTGTGTGACAAAACTGCACATTTTAGAGTGGCCTTTTATTGTCCCCAGCACAAGGTGCACCAGTGTAATGATAATCACCAGTGTAATGATCATCATAATCAGTTTCTTGATATGCCACACCTGTCAAGTGGATGGATCTTGGCAAAGGAGAAATGCTCACTAACAGGGATGTCAACAAATGTGTGCAACAAAAATTTAGAGAAATTAGCTTTTTGTGCATATGGTACATTTCTGGGATCTTTTATTTTAGCTCATGAAACATGGGACCAACACTTTAAATGTTGCGTATATATTTTATTTGAATTGAATTGAGAGAGTGAGAAAGCGAGAGAAAGAGATAGCGAGAGAGACAGGAAGAGAGAAAGAGAGAAAGATATAGCGAGAGAAAGAGAGAGAGTGACAATGAGAGAGAGAGACAGTGAGAGAGAGATACAGTGGGGAGAACAAGTATTTGATACACTGTCAATTTTGCAGGTTTTCCTACTTACAAAGCATGTAGAGGTCTGTACTTTTTATCATAGGTACACTTCAACTGTGAGAGATGGAATCTAAAACAAAAATCCAGAAAATCACATTGTATTAACGCCCAGATCCTCAAAATGTTCTACAGCTGCACCATCGAGAGCATCCTGACGGGTGCATCACTGCCTGGTATGGCAACTGCTCGGCATCTGACCGTAATGCGCTACAGAGAGTAGTGCGTACGGCCCAGTAATCACTGGAGCCAAGCTTCCTGCAATCCAGAACCAATATAATAGGCGGTGTCAGAGGAAAGCCCAAAAAATTGTCAGACTCCAGTCACCCAAGTCATAGACTGTTTTCTCTGCTACCGCACGGCAAGCGGTACCGGAGCGCCAAGTCTAGGACCAAAAGGCTCCTTAACAGCTTCTACCCCCAAGCCATGAGACTGCTGAACAATTAATCAAAATGGCCACCGGACTATTACATTGACCCCCCCCCCCCCCCATTTGTACACTTGCTGCTACTCGCTGGTATTAATCTATGCATAGTCACTTTATCCCTACCTACATGTACAAATGACCTCTAACCTGTACCCTGCACACTGACTCACTACCCCCTGTATATAGCCTCGTTATTGTTATGTTATTGTGTTACTTTTTATTATTCTTTACTTTAGTTAATTTGGTAACTCTTCTTGAACTACACTGTTGGTTAAGGGCTTGTAAGTAAGCATTTCACGGTAAGGTCTACACCTGTTGTATTTCGGAGCATTGTGACAAATAAAGTTTGATTTGATACTTTTCTGTAATGCAATATGCTTTGTGAACTTCACTGGACAGAGGTTGCTGTCCGGTTTTGTGAAGAAACAAAGTGTGGTTGAATTTATTCTGCCACTGTCTTTTATTGTCTGGGCCTTAGGCCTATATATCACTGTGGCAAGGCATATGAAATAAACAGTATAGATCAAACACGCCCAATTCACAACATACAGTATGCCCTTTTTTCTGGCCTGGCTTCCCAGTTATTTTACCCACGCACCTCTACTGAAGTGGGCAGTCAGAACTTAAAAGGAGGAACTAAAATCATGTTACCAATCCGTGGCATTATGTCACCTTGACATCTGGTCATTAGAGTCACACTTCTATTAGTGTTATCAGATAACACTAATACTTTACGTACTTATAATAACGTTAGTCTGAAGAACACTGCTCCAAATGTCAAGGTGAATTGCAATTTGAGACGATCTTACCTGTTCCAGTTGTGAACGCTCAACGACCAACGACTTCCCTCCAAATCGAATACCTGATATATCGCAGGTGTTTTCAAGATGACGATATTGCTACCCCAAATATGCATAATGTAATCCTGAAACTGTATTAACTAACGTGTGTATTTCCTCCGATGATAGTCGCTATAGAATTCAAGGAATATGTTAAACAGGAACTTATATCAAATTTCCAACCACAGTGAAACCTCCCCGGTTGTAAAGTGTTAAGTTAATTAACCCTTTGCTGCCTCCTTGCTATTATGCCGCACGTGTGAACGCGACCATACCGCACATAGACGTACGTTCATAAAGAGCGTTTATGATGGCTTTTCCCCATAAACTCAAATAAACGTGGATTGACAATTGTGTCGCCTAAATAGGCCTGTCTGAAAAGTGTCTGAGCAGACTAAATCCAAATGAAAACGAAACGAATGCAATTAGACCCTTCTCGATTTTCTTAAGTGCTCATAATAAACTGCAATAACGTGCATTTCTGATAGCATTTACATCTTTATTATTGAGTAGGCCTACACAAAACACAAGTAATGTATTGTAGTTCATGTACAGCAGTTTCAAACATATTTTTTCAGCAGTGGCACATGTACAGTACATAATTACTTCATAAACACCTATTTGAAAAACGTACAATATAAACTCTGACCTCTTTCTCATTTCATGGAAATTGCCCCTCTTTTCTGTTGTTAGTAGTCTGACTATATGTATGTGATATGCTTGAGTGAAAGTAGATTGTTTTACGCCAGAACACACACAATTTAGTGTGTGTTTCTGTAACGCTAAGCCTTTGATATTCAAACCACATTTGACTAGTTTGAACAAGCCTAATGTTCCCACTTTGTATGTCTATCTGACTGACTATGTTCACCACGGTGCTGGGGTTGGTTTTTGTAGGAGATCGCCATAGCTGATATACCTGTTTTCTTCTGGTTCTATGCCCCCTCCAGCTGTTTGAATGTGTGATATGGTGTGGAATGCTCTGGTGAAATACACTGCTCTACTGTTGTACTGTATACTCGTGCACTCTGAGTTAATGATGGTAAAACAAATAAGATTTCCTTGACATCCTGGCCTACGTAAACATTCTACACCATAGCATTAGACCTTCATTATTCCGTAATGCAAACTGTACAAATATTTACAATATGTAATCACTGAGAGACAGCAAAATCTTGACCTTATATTGAATTGAATATTAGAATGTAATATTTTCCCATATTTACAAATGAAATTAAAGACTCCTTTGCAAATAACAAACAAAATAGTTTAATTCAACCAATATGAAAAGCTGTGTGGCCTCTGTAGTTTCTAGGAATTTTTCCAGCATGTTTACATGGAATTGTATTATATTTCTGACAAACACAACAAACTGTAGTCTGTGCCTCTTGGCCATATTGAGCTATTTGAACAAATTGCAAGCTCTGC
>NC_036851.1:11237188-11269362 GCF_002910315.2 Salvelinus sp. IW2-2015 | reverse complement strand
GTTATGTTTGTTCCTTGTATAATGACAAACCGGGGCGTAGGTTTAACTACTTTTAATGAACATATACTTCAGCTAGAAAACTCCTTGTTTAGCCATGCAAGGCATTCTTCAACCACCTGCCCTCCGCATACCCTGCTGGGTAACATAGTCTAAATGTTATTAACACATAACAACACATCTTCCTTCCTTTAAAAGAAAACTACTTTTCTTTGTAACTACACGTCACATCACATTCGTTTACTCAACCTGCATAACACGCAATTTTCTATAACACACATTTCTTTCCCCCAATATTTTTTTATTTTTTACATTGCTCTCATCAAGACGCAATAAACATATTCTGATGTATAATTTTTTTTTTTTCAACTAAATATAGTCTGTCCAACAATACTCTATTGTGGCTCTATTTCTTTTCACATAAACAAAACATTCAGTCCAGGTGACCCTTTTTTTTAATTTTTTATAGCAATTCTCAATAAGCCTTTCAGGGGCTCTGACATTCCTTTTAGGTCGTTCTGCTGAAGTGCTTCCTGAAACAGTTGGACAGCGTTCGTTGTCAGTCAGGGTGTTCTGACTGAATTGTCCATTGCTAAAGGCATTTGACGCTTCAGCAGTATCCTCCTGATGATCCTCAGTCACTTGAGTGAATGGCTGAAGCCTTAGATCCACTCTGTTTCGTCTCAGTTGTGATCCATGCTCCGTTCGGATCTCATAGGATCGCGGTGCAACTTCTCTCTGCACACACCCTTGCTGCATCCAGGTTCCTGTAGTGATGTCTCAGAGTCATACATGATCTCCAGGTTTCAGTTCAGGTAAGTGTCTTGCACTTTTGTCGTGTCGCTGTTTTCGTTTGTCTTTCTGTTTTTCCTTCGCGAGTTTGACTTTGTGAGCACCTCTGGGTGTTAACAAGTCCTCATGGATGGGTAGGTTGGTTCTGATGCGACGTCCCATCAACATTTGTGCAGGTGAAAGTCTGTTCTGCAGCTGTGCGCTGCTGTAGATCATCAGATTTTTTAGGAAATCCTCCTTTCCATCGTGTGCCTTTTTCATCAGACCTTTGACAATTGTGACTGAACTCTCTGCTAAGCCGTTGGACCTTGGGTAGTTGGGGCTGGAGGTGTTGTGTCGGAATCCCCAGTCGTTAGCGAACGATCGGAATTCAGAACTTGAGAACTGCGGGCCATTGTCCGAGTACAGTTCAGACGCAACCCCATGTCTTGCAAAGACTGATTTCAGGTAGGTGATTACAGCTTTGCTGGAGGTAGTTGGCAGTGTTGCTACTTCGGGGTAGTTTGAGAAGTAGTCGGTAACAACAATGAGACTTTTGCCATTGCAGTCAAAAAGGTAAACTCCAACTTTGTAGTAGGGTCTGTTGGGTACTGGATGAGGCATTAGCGGCTTTGCTTGCTGCTTTGGCCTGTAGGTCAAACACAGTTCACATGAAGCAGTGGTCTGGCTGATTTCCTGGTTCATTATTGGCCAGTACATTACTTCTCGTGCTCGTCGTTTGCATTTTTCCTCACCCAAGTGGCCCTCGTGTATTTTCTGTAGCATTTCTTTGCATAGTGTCATGGAAATGACAATCTTGTTGCCTTTGAACACTGTCATCCACAACGGTGAGCTCTGCTCTGCACATCCAGTAATCCTCTATTCTCCTTGGACAGTTGTTTTTCTGTGCGGGCCATCCTTTCAGTGTTGTTTCTTTCAACTTTGTCATTGTTTGGTCAGCTGCGGTCTCTCTTTGGATCTGCTCCATTCTCTCAGAAGACACAGGAAGTGATGTTACGATCATGTCGACGTAGGCCTGAATCTCAGTGTTTTTCTGTGTGTCAAAGCTCTCTTTCTTGTCGACTGCTCGAGAACATTAACTTTCCCAGGGTATAGATCATCTCCACATCATACTTTTGCAGTCTGATCAACATTCTCTGGATTCTCATTGGACAATCATTCAGTGGCTTAGACATGATTGACACCAATGGTTTGTGGTCGGTTTCTACTTCGAAGTTTCGTCCGTAGATGTATTGGTGAAACCTTTTGCAAGCGTATGTGCTCACCAGTAGTTCTTTCTCTATTTGTGCATACCTTGTCTATGTGCCTGTCAAGGCTCTGAACGCATAAGCGACGGGTTGCCATGTGTCGTCATGCTGTTGCAGAAGAACTGCTCCCAGGACAAACTGTGACGCATCTGCAGAAATCCTTGTGCTTTTCTCTGGATCATAGAACCTGAGCACTGGCTCTTCTGTGATTGTCTTCTTCAGGTTTTTGAAGCAGTTTTCTGTCCCAGAAGACATCTGAGTGTAGCGGACTGTGCTGACAGTTAAGGTATGAACTTTGCAAGGTAGGTGATCATGCCCATGAAGTGTCTCACGTCGTTCTTGTTCTTTGGGCGCTCCATGTTGTTGATGGCTGATGTTTTCCTCGGGTCTGGTTTGACTCCATCCTCTGAAAGTACATCTCCCACGAAGATAAGTGTTTTCACACCAAACTCGCATTTGTCCTTGTTTAGTTTTAGGTTGACTTTCCGTGTTAGGTCCAGCACTTGTCTCACTCTCGCGTCGTGTTCTTATTTTGTGGACCCCCAGACGATGATGTCATCCATCATGGTCTCCACTCCTGGAATGTGCTCGAAGATCATGTGGATTGTCTTGTGGTAGACCTCTGGCGCTGAGAGAATCCCATATGGTAGACAAAGAAATCTGTACCTGCCCTCAGGTGTGTTGAATGTGCATAGCCTTGAGCTTGCATTGTCTAGCTTCATTTGCCAGAATCCTGATGAGGCATCAAGCTTACTGAACCACTTTGCTCCAGCAAACTGCCACATTATCTCTTCTCTGGTTGGCAACTTGAAATGCTCTCTCTTGATTGCTTTGTTGAGATCTCTCGGGTCTAGACATATCCTGAGATCGCCGTTCTTTTTCACCACAATAACCAGTGAGCTTACCCAGTCTGTAGGTTCATCCATTTTTGTGATGACGTCCATTTTTTCCATGCGTCCGAGTTCCTCCTTGAGCTTTTTCCTCAGTGCAAATGGAACTTTTCTGCATGCATGTACAACTGGAGTAATTTTGTCATCAGTACATATTTTGTGTTCTCCTGGTAAACATCCAAGACCCTCAAACACGTCCTCATACTCAGCCAGTAGCGATTCTTGGTCATTTTCAGTCTGTGATGTCACTACATACACTCTTTTCAACAAATTGAGCTTTTCACATGCATTCATTCCTAGAATAGGCTGTACACTTTTTTCCATTATCAGCAGCTGTGCTCTGAACTGTTTTCCTTTGTGCTGTAAAGTTACTATGCAGCTTCCTTTGACTGGTACGTTCTCCCCAGTATAACCAGTAACCTTAATCTTCACTGGGTGAATTTTGCTCTTCACTTTCAGTGTTTTGTAGTCAACCAGTGACAACAGGTTTACCTGTGCTCCAGTATCAAGCTAGAATGGTATTATAGTTTCATTCACAGTCAATGGCACAATCCATTTAGCTTTTACTGCATTGCATATTTCCACAGAATCAACAAAGTATTCTTCAATCTCCTCCTTGATTGTGTGAACCTTTTTCTTTGTAGCCTCAGCTTTGCAGAATTTTGAGAAATGATTATTTTCCCCACAGTTGTTACATGATTTGCCATATGCAGGGAAGTTTTTGGGCTTGTGGATGAATCCACATTTTCCACATATATTGTTTTGATTCCTCTCTTTTGCTTGTTATTGTTTTGTAAGGCGTTGTGTGTGGTGCTCCTCTCTTTTTATTGCATACACTGACGTCTCATCCCTGCGCAGCTCTTTAGATTGTGCTCTGGTGGTTTCAGCTCCTCAACACATATTCACTGCTTTATCCAAAGTAAAATCTTGCTCACACAGCAATCTCTCCTTGAGTCCGTTATCAAGTATGCCACACACTATCCTGTCTTTCACTAGTGAGTCTTTCAGATTTTCAAATTCACACATTTTGCTCAGTGTTCAGCTCAGCTAAACACTGGTCAAAACTGACTCCCTGTTTCTGATCATGAGAGAAAAACGTATATCTCTCAAACGTGACGTTCTGGCTTGGTATAATGTACTCCTCAAATTTAGCCATTAGCACAGTAAATGTCAAGTTTGCCTCATCTAGCTGAAAGCTATTGTAAATGTCCAATGCATCCTCTCCAATAACATGCAGAAAAATGGAAGCTTTCAATTTGTCATCATCTCCCCCTGCACCACTGGCTGCTTCTTAACACCCGCCAGCTTAACCCGGAAGCCAGCCGCATCAATGTGTCGGAGGAAACACTGTTTAACTGGCGACCGTGGTCAGCCTGCAGGCACCCGGCCCGCCACAAGCAGTTGCTAGAGCGCGAGGAGCCAAACCCTCCCATAATCCGGACGACGATGGGCCAATTGTGCACCGTCCTATGGGACTCCCTGCGACGGCCGATTGTAGCACAGCCCGGGAATGAACCCTGGTCTGTACTAACGTCTCTAGCACTGCAGTGCCGACAGCGTAATTGCTTTTTGGTACACCAGGATTACATTGCGTTGCGGAGGCAGTTGCAGTGCGTTCTGATTTATCGAACGTATGCGTCAAACTATGCATAGACGGCTTGACAGAAATGGTAACAGAAGGTGAATGTTCAACTTTTGTTGCATACATATCCAGATGATGCTGCGTACTATTTTCCCCTAGGACGTTGCCGGTGTGATCAAAGCGTTAGACTGCTGTGCCACTGGCACTTGGGAGGCCTTAGTTGCTGCCCACTTCGCTGCCTGCATAGCTTCTGCTGATTGCTCCACTGCTGCTTCCCCCTCCTTGACATGGAAGGGAAACTTAATGTTGTACATTAAAGACCTATAAGTGGGAGAAGGAGAAAAGGAAGGGGAAGGGAGGTGGGAGAAAGAGGGGGAGAAGGGGAAGTGAGGGGGAAGAATGGGAACTATGCATTCAATGCCTCTAGCTGGCACGCTTTTATGTTCTTTTTTCCAGAAGGGTTGACAGGCTTCATGCAGCTATCATGTTGCACACAAACGACATGTTCGTCCAAACTTTGTCTGTTGTAAAAGACGCAAACATAAGCATGACACAAGCAGTCTAGCAATTTCATGTTCTTCTTATATGCTGAATTACATGCAGCTTTTTAGGCAAGCATATTAAACACAAGCAAAACACTGACGGGCAGTCAAAATAGCCATTTGTTATTTTCTCATCATTGCGAAGATTGGCAACTCTCAGTACTGCATTATATGGGGCATAACTATGAAGAGTATCATCACAAACAGTAGGCAGTCTAAAGCAGTATTTGACAAACAACTTAAGGAATAATTGTGCGCCGGGCGACGCAAAACGAACTCACCCATTGTCAGATTGGTTACCGGCCGGATACATGCTCGGTTGCCAACCTTCGGTCCGGATACATGCTTATGCTCCACTGCCAACCTTCAGCTGAGCAGTTAGTAGGACCTGTGTGGTTAAAACACAGATATTTTTTTTTGCCCCAATCCAAAACTTACATGCAGCTATCTAGGCAGCATATGGTCATTTCCATGTAAAAGGACTCATGAGCGCCAACATGTGAAGTTCATAGTCTATAAGTTAAAACATATATACATTTTTCAACCATTTTCCATCCTAAAAATTAGGAATAAACAAAGGCTTTGATTTCTGGTCAAACCGATAGAAAAGGGGTCTTCGAAAACATCTACCAGAAAAAAGTCTTAAAAGTTATTGGAAATACAGCAAAACACAATGTTGAAGTAAAGACCCCTGTCAGCTACATAAGATACACACTTGTATTTAGTTTTGCCTTCTGTAAGTTTAAGAAACATTGCCTTAAAAGTCTGATACCAAAAACCCACATTTTTAAGATATGTTTTCATTTCTCTCGCTCATGAGGGAGGTTCATGAAAGTTCCCAGAAGAAACCAGTAAAGGTAGACCAATTTAGTTAGTGTTTTTACTTATTTCAAATTTGTTTATGAATTATTAAATGATTCAAACTCTAAATTCCATTACAGAATCTGTAATGGAATTTATGGAATTTAGTTGGCTACAGTTGGGTTCACAAGTTTGGACAGCACAGCACTGTACAGTAGAGTTCAGTACAGTCAAGAAAAGTAGAGTATATTCTACTTTAGTACTATACTGAACTCTAGTTTTCTGAGCTGTACTGTACTCTACTGAGCTCTACTGTGCTGTACTTTGACGTCCAAACTTGTGAAACATAGTCCATGATTGGTTCAGATATGGTCCAGTCCACACCAACCAAATTTGGTCTTGTTTTGGGGCCAGAACTCATTAAAATAATAGCCAGTGTGTAGAATAATACCCAAATATGCAAAGAGGATATTGCATGTGTATACCTTTTTGTGTACCCATTTAGGATACACCACAATATTCATAATTATGCATTTCTGTGTGGTACAGATCAGGGACCCATGATGAAATTCCTTTACCGCAATTCCGTTACCTGGTGTAAATTCACTTCACTTACTGTAGTTGAACAACCAAAAGAGATTTTTTTCAAAGTCAATGTGTCATGTCATAGCTAACACACCATTCTTTCTGTGGACATTTTTTAAATCTTAATTAAAAGGTGTACACATACTGTAAACTAAGGGAGATTTTTACAGAAGTTCTGTTATTAAACTTCGCATCTGCACAGTTCTTCCAGGAAACGTGTTCTTGTCAAATGTTCACTGTAAATTGTTAAAAGTAGTCATTGTGCACAGAGTTGTATGGTTTGTTAAACTTTGAAATCAATGGTTTTTGTTTGGCATATATTTTAACTGAAAAATCTTAGGTCTCAGCTCAATTCCGTTATGCAATTGCCCATATCAAACACAAGCAAGACACAGACATGCAGTCTAATTTGCGATGTAATGTTATTTTTTCATCATCATTGCAAGCATTGGCTAAGCAGTAGTCATACAGGCAGTCAAATTAGTAGTGTTCTTTTTTCAGGAACTCTGGCTAGTGGCTAAGATATGGCAGCAACTATAAAGACACAGTATTTTTTGTTGCTCCAATCAAATGTGTAGATACTGCGTCCTGCTTGTGCAACTGCAATATACGTTACAATAGACCGCGAAGGTGGTATAGCCTTCATAATATATTTTGGGGGGAATGTTGGTTGAAATCGCTACAGGGTTTTTATTTCAGTTGTTCGGAAAAAGGAGTCAGCTACATAGGTTACATTATCATGGTTCAGAAGAGGGTGAGTAAAGAGAGACATTTGAAGGGAGGGGGAGTGTGAGTAGAATAACACGTGCGCAGAACGTGATCAAGATCCTTAGCTTTGAGAAAGAGGTTTCCGGTGGTGCGGGCAGGGGCAAAAAGTCTGTATTTGCCACATTAACAATGATTCATAGCATGATATGGAGGTATATCACTATTAAATGAGTGTCATTTTGAAGCTGTCCTTATAATATATGCAATTTAGCTCTGTTTGTTATGCTGTAGTAATACAACCTGATTAGCAACCTAGGGGTGTAATGTTGGTTTAGCATTATTTAGGAGGGCTAGACCATCAAATAAACATACAGGACTTTGACTGGTTAATATATTTTCACTGGAAATACCAACATTCACAAAGTGAAGTATTTAACCTCCAACAATACATGTTAAACAGCAGGGCTAGCCTTTATTCAAACGTTCTAGTCTTGAGGAAGATTTCCTAGAACTTGACTGCAATAGTCTCTAGACCTAAACCTACATTTTGTCCAGGTGATTTTTGGTCAGTGATTGGCTCATTCACATACTCATTCAGCTCTCTTTGGTTGGCACTATTCCAGCAGCTCTTCATTATGTCAAATGTGTTTGTGAAGAACGAAAACACGGGTTAATGTAAACCTCCTTGAACTGCTTTGTCTTTGGCCCCCTTCCCAGCCACATTGTGTCTATCCCAGGAAGTTGTTCATTGTCATCTGATTTCAGCTAGTCTAGCCCTTTGCCGGTTTTATTGTACTGCTATGCCCCTGCTCCTGACTAAATGCGAGAACCACCCCCCTTTCTCCCACACTGCAGGTTAGGACAAGTCTCCTTTCCCCAGTCTACAGTGTCGGGTGGTGGGACTCGGTGGGGGGATGTGTACCAGTGGTGTTCCAGCCAGCTCCAGCCATGGGGTCAGCCGGTCGGGCTCATCGTATGCCCTGTGTGCCCTTGGGGTGGGGCTCATAGCCCTGGGCATTGTCATGATTGTGTGGACAATGGTTCCCGGGGATGCTACCCAGACAACCAAGACTCTAGGCAACTCCAGTATAACAGAGCCAGCAGACCATGGTGAGGATGGCGATGGCGAGGAGGACAAGGAAGCAGCGAAGACCTTATCAATAGCCTATGTGCTGGTGGGGGCAGGGGTGGCCATGCTGCTACTGTCTATCTGCCTGGGGGTGAGGAACAATCGGAGGAAGCACCAGAGAAGACAGGAGACACTGGCCATAGGAGTCCGCTTCGTGGACCATGTGGCTGGGGAGACAGGAGAGAAGTGAGTGCTTCAATCGATTTAGATAATAACTGTCTAACAGTGATTGATTTGAATCATCCAAGAAGGGATTCAGAGGCTTTGTTTTCACTATAAACCCATATATGGCTTACAGTGAGCTCCAAAATGATTGGGAATTGTAGTAAAAAGTGAAGTACTTGGTTTCATCTTTCATAGCACACAATGAATACATCAAGCTTGTGACAACAAACTTGTTGGATGCGTTTGCTTTTTGTTTTTGTTGTGATTGAGATTATTTTGTGCCCAATAGAAATGAATGGTAAATAATGTATTGTGTAATTTTGCAGTCACCTTTTATTGTAAATAAGAATAGACTGTGTTTCTAAACACTTCCAACATGACGCAATACATGACTTGATGTAATCATTGTGTGCTAGGAATATGGGACCAAATATTTAACTTTTGACTACTTTAAAACACATGGGGGGGGGGGCTATGTACAAAAAGTGCTGTAATATCTAAACGGTTCACCCGATATGGATGAAAATACCCTCAAATTAAAGCTGACAGTCTGCACTTTAACCTCAGCCATTGTATCATTTCAGATCAATAGTGCTGGAGTACAGAGCCAAAACAACATAAATTCACTGTCCCAATACTTTCGGAGCTCACTGTAGTTCCCAGGATGATGCCTGGAAATGAATATGTTCCTAATAATGTTCCTGTATAACTGTATGTCCTATAATTGTCCCTTTTGATTGACACAGTTCCATTAAAGCACCAGTTATCTAGTCTCTCCCAATCCAAGCTAGTTAAAGGAGCTACATGCAACATTTCCACCTGCAAAACTAGCACCAAATGTCATCACATACCAGTAGTAATAAAGGAATCCATATCCATGAGAGAAACAAACAAACATTGATCTCTGAGATGCTGCAAAGCTTTTTACCACAACGGGCCAGTTTGACTAGTTGTTGTTGTGTATGTACAACTTCCTGCATTACAATTGACTCTCATTCGTGAGGCTAACAATAGCAAAAACATGGCAATACAAAACTTCTTAATGTCCTTGCTACGGATGTTTTGGGGATTATGATCAGGTAAGAAGCAGTACTTAGCTATTTTAGGCATTTCTAGTATCCTTAAAAAAACATAAAATGTAAATGATGGCACAAATGTGACATGTTACTTATTTTAAACCGGTGTCCCTGTACATTGTTTTGCAGTTTAGATGAGTCAGTACCAGTCTACAACGTGCCCAGCTATGAGGAGGCGGTCACCAGTGGCCAGTTCCCCATCCGCCAGAGCAACTTACGCCAGAGCAACTCCCAGCTGCCTTCCTACGAGGACCTCATTAGTGCTGTGGAAAACGAGGGTGAGGGACCAAGTGCTGCCCCAGTTAAGGAGGCTCATCCTAGCAGTCCCACTCCTGAGCTCCAGCCCGCCGCTGCAGCCAACCCCCACAGCAGCAGCCGAGCCGGCCGGGTACTACGGCCCAACAGGGTACGCAGAATCAAGTCTGAGAAACTCCATCTGAAGGACTTTCGTTTTAACATTCGCAACCCTACTGATGCGAAGGTGACCATTGAACCAATCACTCCGCCACCACAGTATGACGACAAGATGCCTGAGTTCTGACAGCACGCCACTGCTTATAACTATAAGTTAACTATCGAAGATGTGCCAAATTAAATTATCCAGCTCAGGGAGCCAGCTATTCATTTTGTTTGCTAACTTGCTAAGTGGCTAGCTTGCAAGATCAAGCTTCTTGGTTATAGCAGACAGTCAATCCCCTCCTGGATCAAGATCCCTGCTACCTACATTTGTTTTGTGCATCAAATTTCTAGGATTTCAAATTACTTTTTTACGTTTGGAAAGAACTAGCACCCCTTGTGTGCACTGCCGGTAATACTGTATATCACGGTATGGTACAGGAATGGTGTGAAGGTAAGAACCTGGATACCGCACAACCCTGCCCTACAGGACACACTGCACCAAATACCCTAGTTTCAGACTCCTAATGATCCTTACACCTCTGAAGCCACTTCCATACCAGTCGAAATAACTTATCTCTGAACTCTCAAAAGCTGTTTTTCCACCAAGTTTTGGATAAGGGGAATAATGGGGTGTTAACACTCTGTGGAGACTAGAGATTCTGACCGCCAGTGTGACCCCCCCTCCTTTTTCTCTCCATAAGCGCACTTGGCCGTTCTTCTTCAGTCTGCTGATGCAATCAGGTCCTCAAACTCAGGGGAGCGCCAGGGTGGGGAGGTTATTAAAAATGCATCGGGGTCCTCTGGGTCTGTCTCCACATCAGACATGATGTCTTCAGTTGCCCCTACAAATCGCTGCTTCTTTTCGGCAGAGTTCTTTTGACCGACTGTCTTGAACGCTTGAATCTCAAAGCTAAAAAAAAAATAGCACAAGTCTCAACTTTTAAAAACTCAGTACTGTATTTAAAATGTATGGATTGGTTTACATTTATAATCTAACCCGTCTCTGGCGACGCAGTCTTCTCTTTTGTATGTTCCATTCCTTTGCTCTGTCTGCGGTGTCTGACGACTTATGCATCTCTTTCAGTCCAACACCGATTTGCAGCTGCATCTGAGGTGACAGTGTGGTCTATTAGCAATGGTTATATGCTTCAAAATCGTTGAAAAAAGGATCAAATGTAGAATATTGTTGCAGTCAGTCCATGTCTTCATAGGACTACTCGCCTTCAAATTCTGCCATGCGCCTCTCTCTATCTGTGTACCTTCATCTCAGCTGACTGACCAGCAGACAGTACACAGGTATTGTGCGGACTGTTGTTCCTGAGACATTAGTTGACAAAGAAAGGTCATGCATGATATTTGCACTAACACTTAATATTATATTTGAGAATGCTAAAATAACCATCATACAAGAACCTACCCTGATTGCTTGGTTGGACTTTTTCCCCAAAAAACTATTGTCAAATTCCAAGTCATAAGTGATCACATTTGTCTTCACTTTTCTTGCGGCTTATACTATATTTGTCCTCCTCGCCAGCATTAATGTGTAGATCCCTTACTGCCCGCTATTAAAACAGAAAAGAGCATCATTAGTAAATTAACATGATTCAAATATTCAATGTTAGCTACCACCAGTGTGCAAGTTGCAAAAGTAAACATTGAACTTACGGATAGCTCATTCCTTTTTGCCTGACGAACGCCCGTCATCCATTCAGGTGCAGTCGCTGCAGAAGTGCTTAGCTGTAGCTGCTGCTGTTGTTGTTGTTGGAATAGCTAGTTGAGCTACTTGCGTCATCAGTCTTTCGTCCATATCAGCCACCGTGTTGTAGACCGGCATCTGATTCAGCCTGGCTATGACATGAGTTGTTGGAAATCCATGCCCTCATTTGGTGATGCATCATTCCCTTGCACAAAGAAACTTCCGGCAGGTCCCAAAAACGAATTGTATCAATAACGTTTTTTTATCAATAGCACCTTGTCTTCTTTGCTGTATTTTACTACTTGCAGGTTCCTTCTCGACAATGCAACAACAATAAGAAATAATAAAAGATAAGAATACGAACATAAAGTAAATGGCAGTAGAATATAATAAATATTTAGCATAAACAGACGCAACTTTGTTTTTTTTATCCAGTCGGATAAACACTCCAAACGGTCTACCCAACAGCCCGGAGGCGTCCGCATGATCCTAAAGCACAGCATTGCCTCATTTTGTATCACATTCCAATGATAAAACTGTGGGGGACAAAAATGCAATTTCGGAATGTCCCCAGTACGCCCCTGAGCATCAGTATAATACAGTTCAGAAACTGTCTCTGCGGCTGTTGGTATCCGACCTCATGCACCGATACCATCTGCCGACAGTAAGGGAGATAAACGCTCATGGCTGGGGTGTATGGGGTCCTAGATGATGCTGCGTGCCTTCCTTGGGCACTGTTTCGAGTAGATGTCCTGTATGGGTGGGAGCACGGTCCCAGTGATGTACTGGGCCGTCTTCACCGGCTGGAGGGCCTTGCGCTTGTGGACGGAGCAATTCCCATACCAGGCCGTGATCAAACCAGTCAGGAGGCTCTCGATGGTGCAGCGGTAGTATTTGGAAAGCAGTGAAAAGCAGATTACTCCATCACACACCGGACGGACAACCATGTACTGCAATGTCAGAATGAAGTTAACAAAATGCAAGGGAGTATTTGGACACAGGCGAAGACCAAGGCAGAGAGGAAAACAATAAAGACTGAAACTGGGGCCAGAGCTACTTAAATTGACACATTTCATGCCCATAGACATGGCTGTAGTGGACCATATGCATAATGTTTTACTGGGGAATATTGGTGTGCTGAATGATGTAATACTAAGAAATATTCAGCTTAAAGTTGATGCACCTGGAGACATGGGCCAACTACCTGCTAAAATCTCAAATCTCCTCAGGGTTTTCTCATTTCAATGCACAAGAATGGAAAAATTGGACATGCGTTTACTTCTTATTCACTCTGAAGGGACTTGAAAGACAGCAGATAGCCTAGCAGTTAAGAGCGATGGGCCAGTAACGAAAAAGGTTGCTGGTTTGAATCCCCGAGCCGAGAAGGTGAAAAATGCGTCTGTGCCCTTGAGCAAGGCACTTAACCCTAATTGCTCCAGGGTCGCCGTCAATAATGGCTGATCCCTGCTGTTTGCCATATCAAGTGAAGATGGGATTGATCTGTATATTGTCTTCACATTAATGTGTCCAAACAAGGATCTATCTCACCATTGTACAGCTTACAGAACAGCGTGATAAGGTAGACATGCTGGGAGAGGTTATAAGCACTGATCAAAGTAGAAGTTTTTCCGCTCATCGTGTACTTACTTGCAAAGTGGTTCACTGCTGACAGACGGGCCTACCATGCTTTCAACCAGATGTAGAGCTAACACCGGGCATAGTAACACAGTTGTTCTCTTGTGATGTGTGCTTGTTGGTCCAGCATATGAAAACACACATTTCTCATGTCATAGCTCGTGTAAATTGGTTCCAGAAACATCTGAATCAATATAATTTCAAGCCCCGTGTTGAGGTTTGGGACAAGGCATTGGAATCTGTATCAGAGGCATAGTTTATTCCAGTTCAGAGGATTATGAAGAGTTGTGCATATTGCCAGTATAAAGTGCATTTTGCCAGGACTACAGAGACAGTGGCTGTGGTAGTACCTGTTTGAAGCAGGGCTGCTTTTGAGGCATTACATCTTTTTTATTTAACCTTTAACTAGGCAAGTCAGTTAAGAACAAATTCTTATTTGGCTACTTGGAAGTGCAACTATAAGACATCAAGGGGCCTACCAGTGGGAGTTTTGAGAGCAGAGCTACTGTTTATTTATTCATTTGTAGCGGTATTTAAAAATATATATATTATTCATTGTTTGTTTATTTTAAAAAGTGTATCATACTTTTTACACGTTTTATTATCTGTTTTGTATATGGAACTTTGCATTGTACTGTGAAACTGATTGAGGTGTTAAAATCCCATTTGTCAACCAGCCTTTTTATCTTGGCCTTTAATCAATTACGCTTTTGTTTTATGTTCTTTGATAACATATGATCTCTTTTATTGCCGTGCTTGTTTCTTAATTGTATTGTTTTAAGTGTGTTACTGTTTTAAATGCACTTCAAATAAAGTTTGAATTTAAGTTTGATTTGATATTGGATCTTTAATGGATGATTCTATGAATATAGACTCCATTCACTTTATAGTCTCGTTCTTAAGATGTTTTTAAAATGTATGAACTAGGATTTAGGCCTACTAAATAAATATTTGGAGTAGATTGCCTACTGAGCTGAACTGGGGTGTGATACGAGTACAATAGACAAGTTGTTAGAGGCTATTAGCATGTGTAAAGATCCATGCATGACCTTCCAGAGCCAACCAATCAACACTGGCTAAGCTCTGTTTTTATTCTGACTTCTCAATACTGAGCTTCTACTTCTTATCATTAAAGATATTCTGACTTACACGTACGTACACACTCAGAAGGAGGCCATTTTACGCAGTGACATTCTTATCTCGTGCACAAATACCTTTGATATCCAGAAAATAGCCTTACCATTTCATGTGTTCCATATGAAAGGTTATCGTAACAGTGCCTTTGTATTTGTATTGTATCAGCAGATTAGGAAACAATCGATGTCATCAGTGTATTGCCTCAACGCTGTGATTGGTCGTGAACCACTGAACATGTTGCCTGTGGAAATGGTTGTTTCATGTGAGTTTTAGACAAAGACATTGTTTAGAATGTGTTTTGTAGCTCGACTACTGTCTGTAGAGGACATGCTGAAGCAAGGAATCACTAGAATAGCTTTATGTTGATTTGTCTGCTCTGTTTCTGTGCTGATGTTGGTATTTGGAGAGCATTGAATGTGAATCATGAAAATGGCTGTAGGGTATGCTAGGCTACTAGTAAGATCCAGTAATATGGTTTCCACTGCAACTACAATAAAAGGAAAAAAGTGTTATTTACAGTATGTTTTGGTAAGATTTCTTCAAGGATTTTTAATACAGCTGTGTTTGGAGGATCATTGGAGAAGCATAATGTTCTTAGAATTTAACATAAGTTTATTTATTGAAGATTTGTTCTTGTGATCCGACACTATGAGAAAATATGAGGGAGGCATACTGTATGTACCTAGTGTAGTGAACCAAACTAAATCAATAGCATTGTATGAATGACCTGTGGTCTGTAGAATGGTTTATGTGTTTGTTTCTGTCTTGACAGGTATTGGGGTAATTGTCTATATGTCTGTAAAAAAAAAAAGTTACATAATTTATTTCCTTTAAAAACATTTACAAAGCAAATAATATTTGTATTTATTAATAATTCTATTGTCACATAGTGATTATTTGGGGGTTTTATGACAAATAAAGTTGAATAACTGAATTGTTTGCTTTGTCATGTATCGATCAAAGATGGATCAACAATCCTACGCTGAACATTTACATACATCACCTGTTTTGCCAGTCATATTCTGTTAAAGGTCCCCAAAGCACACACATCCCTGGGTCGCTCCTCTTTTCAGTTCACTGCAGCTAGCGACTGGAACGAGCTGCAAAAAAACACTCAAACTGGACCGTTTTATCTCCATCTCTTCATTCAAAGATTCAATCATGGACACTCTTACTGACAGTTGTGGCTGCTTTGTGTGAAGTATTGTTGTCTCTACCTTATTGCCCTTTGTGCTGTTCTCTGTGCCCAATAATGTGTGTACCATGTTTTGTGCTCCTACCATGTTGATGTTATGTTGTGTTTGTACCATGCTGGGTTGTCATGTGTTGCTGCCTTGCTATGTTGTTGTCTTAGGTCTCTCTTTATGTAGTGTTGTCTGTCTTGTTGTGATGTGTGTTTTGTCCTATATTTACATATATATATATATATATATATACATTTATTTTATTTTATTATTATTATTATATATATATATATATTTTTATATCCCAGACCCTGTGCCTTTTGACTTTTGGTAGGCCGTCATTGTAAATAAGAATTTGTTCTTAACTGACTTGCCTAGTTAAATGAAGGTTAAATAAAATAAAATAAAAAATGTAATATTTGAAACTCGAATATCTCACATTAATTCATATGTTGCATGTCTTAACAAACAATATGTCATTTAGAATGTTCATTGGTCTCCTGTCATGTCATTTTTTACATTGCCATACAATTCCTTTGGTGTCCTACTTTCCCAGCTCTTATTAACTGATATTTTAGCACCCACTAGTGGTACAAAACCGCCTCAAAATGAATCAATGGAAAGTGAAGGGCTGGTATGGTTCATTCCTGACCATGCGACCAGACTAGGGGGAAGTCTGGGCCCTGGATACTGCCTGTATAGAGAGGGAAAAAAGTCCATAAAATATTGTCATCGAACTGGGGTGCGTTCAGCGTGACGTAGCGTTTATTGAACGGTATATGCTATGAAGAACAAACATGTGTAATAAGTAATCGCTCCCGAGTGGCGCAGCGGTCTAAGGCACTGCATATCTGTGCTAGACGCTTCAATAAACGCTACGTCACGCTGAACGCACCCCAGTTCGATGACAATATTTTATGGACTTGTTTTCCTCTCTATACAGGCACCCTGGTTCAAATCCAGCTGTATCACAACCGGCCGTGATTGGGAGACCCATAGGGCGACGCACAATTGTCCCTACCGTCGTCCGTGTTTAGCCGGTGTAGGTTGTTGTAAATAATAGTTTATTCTTAACTGACTTCCCTAGTTAAATAAAACTACATCACGTCGGCTCTATTCGTGGAATTTCTATCGGCAACTTTTGGCTACTGAACGTGTCCCTGGTAACGCAAATCTTATCTGATGTGAGAGATATATTCTACACCAAAGAGTTTAGCATATGACACTCATCGTAGCTTCCTATTGATTGTTAAGGGGTTCATATTAACCTTGCCTTCAGTAGAACATAACACTGCTATATTCCAAGCCTATATATAGTACACACTGCCTTGATGCTCTGTCAACAATATTACATGCTTTTTCCCCCAAACCATGATGTCCTACTTTTCATGGCTATAACTGCAAAGTAATAATTTAATATTCAATATATTCTGTTATGTCGTTTTTCCTATTAAATAGCAGACTTTTAAAGACTTTTCAAAGCTTACCATATAATATTTGGGTAACACTTTATAAATACTTTCATGAATAAGCATGAATAAACTAGGCTATAGACTATTAATACATAAGTATTGCATTATTTGTAAACATGTAGGCCTATTAACGTTTATAAGCATGTATAGGCCGAAGTATTAGCCTGTAAGAATTACAATTCATCATAAGTATTGTAACATATATAGTAATAAAAAAATATATAACTGAGAAACATTTCTAAGCATTCATAATGGCATATTCAGGAACGTTTTTTTTTAAAGTGGTACCTGCTAGGATATGTTGTAATTGCAGGTGTCTGTAAGCTACTAAAATACCCAATTGAAATAATGTAGCCTAATGTGACTATTTACATTTGTAAAAACACTCAAATGTAGGCCTATTTGGAATTTATTTTGTGTGAAGTATTATGTTGGAATTAGGGTTTAATGACTAAATGTATTATTTGTTTAACACTGCAGAGGAAAGGGATCTGTTTAGGCTACTCTTTGGTCTAATAAAGTTGTTGTAGGCCTAGATTTATGAATTAATCCACTGTCATTTGGAATCAATAAAGGTGTTACATGCATTGTTGGAGCCTGGTCTCATCAGCACAGCCTTATAAAGCCTCCGTAGACCTAGTTTTGATAGTCACACATTAGATTAATGTATTTTTCCCATTGAGGTCAGACTCCACCCTTCCTCTCCAGTCCATTTCAGAGGCTTTCAGAGGGATCATAGATTTTCTAAACTGTCTGCTCTAGGCTACTAGGTTTTTGTGGCTGCTGCTGCAGCTGCCATGGCAGCAGGGGGAGGAACAACACTTTGAGGGAACAGCCAGCTCGGCGAGTCAGTCACATTCCTGGCCGGGATTCAATGACTGAACCAGACACAAACAAACAGAGAGAGAGAGAGCGAGAGAGGGAGAGAGATGGTACAGCTAACTCACTTTACACATTCGCTTAGAGCTAGAGAGCGAGAGCGCCAGACTGCGCAGACTGGGCATATTTGAGGATCACATCGTGCGGACTAGACTGCAGTGGAGAAGAGAAAATGTGTTTCATTTTGACGCTCTTTTTGTGAGTGGTCCGAAGGATTTCCCTTACGTATATGTGAACTGGAAGATTTGTTTCAGGGTATTAGAACTCAATAGTGTCTTATACTCCTTTTTAAATGGATAACGCCCCGGTGGTAACCTTCTCTATTGACATGGAAATGCGCCGCGGTCTTTTGCTGGATTTTGAAGACAACTGATTAAAATAGATCGCCTACATTTGAACTATTTTCTCTATATAGTGGTGAAAACATGGAGGCCCCGTCAAGCTTTCAGCCTCATCCCGGACTTCAGCAAACTCTGAAGCAGTTTCATTTGAGTTCCATGAGCTCTCTTGGTGGACCGGCGGCGTTCTCTGCTCGGTGGCACCAGGAAATTCTGTTCAACAAAGATGGAAAAACAGCTGAACTGATGCTGGCCATGCCTGTCCAGACACCACCGGTTATGTCGGGGCCGTTATTCATTCCATCCGACCACACCACCGAAAGGTCCGAAACTGTCCTGGAGCGTGAGCCAATTTCGTGTTTCGTGGTAGGCGGCGAAAAACGTCTGTGTCTGCCGCAGATTCTCAACAGTGTCCTGCGGGATTTCTCGCTCCAGCAGATCAACTCGGTGTGCGACGACCTGCACATCTACTGCTCCCGGTGTACCGCGGACCAGCTGGAGATCCTCAAAGTCGTGGGTATCCTGCCCTTCTCTGCCCCATCATGCGGACTGATCACCCAGACGGATGCTGAGCGCCTCTGCAATGCCCTCGTTTACAGTGGTTCCTACCTTCCTCACTGCAACAAGGAGCTGTCTGGCTCCATGGAGTTGGAGAGGACGGAAAAAAGTTTTAAAATATACCACGAATGTTTTGGTAGGTGTAAGGGGTTATTTGTCCCAGAACTGTATACTAGTCCCAGTGCCGCCTGTATCCAATGCATGGACTGCAGGCTAATGTACCCCACTCACAAGTTTGTGGTCCATAGTCACAAAAGACTAGAGAACCGGACAGTTCACTGGGGGTTCGACTCAGCTAACTGGCGGGCCTATGTTCTCCTGGACCCGGACTATACGGGGAAAGAAGAGAAGGCTCTCCTGGAGCAGCACCTCAAAGAAATCAAAGGCAAATTTGACTTCGTAAACAAGCTCTCAAACAAACCATGCAGGGTAAGTCTGATCAAGTTTATTAAAGTGTGTATAAAGTGCCTAAACGTGTTTGATGACTGAAATTTTATTTGATTGTAATAACTTGTTTTATTATTCATTCATTATTGGCAGTGATTCCATGATTTAAATAATGGTCCTATTCTATTGGACACCCCCTGTTCTCTCTCTCTCTCTCTCTCTCTCTCCTCTCAACACACACACACACACACACACACACACACACACACACACACACACAACACACACACACACACACACCACACACACACACACACACACCACACACACACACACACACACACACACACACACACACAATATATACATAATCAGTACCAAAAGTTTGGACACACCTACTCATTCAAGGGTTTTTATTTATTTTTACTATTTTCTACAATGTAGACTAATATTGAAGACATCAAAACTATGAAATAACACATATGGAATCAAAATATATTTTATATTTGAGATTCTTCAAAGTAGCCACCCTTTGCCTTGATGACAGCTTTTCACACTCTTGGCATTCTCTCAACTAGCTTCACCTGGAAGGCTTTTCCAACAGTCTTGAAGGAGTTCCCACATATGCTGAGCACTTGTTGGCTGCTTTTCCTTCACTCTGCGGTCCAACTCATCCCAAACCATATCAATTGGGTTGAGGTCGGGTGATTGTGGAGGACAGGTCATCTGATGCAGCACTCCATCACTTTCCTTGGTCAAATAGCCCGTACACAGCCTGGAGGTGTGTTGGGTCATTGTCCTGTTGAAAGACAACTGATAGTCCCACTAAGCGCAAACCAGATGGGATGGCGTATCGCTGCAGAATGCTGTGGTAGACATGCTGATTAAGTGTGCCTTAAATTCTAAGTAAATCACAGACTGTGTCACCAGCAAAGCACCCCCACACCATCACACCTCCTTCTCCATGCTTCACGGTGGGAACCACACATGCAGAGATAATCCGTTCACCTACTCTTCGTCTCACAAAGACACGGCGGTTGGACCCAAAAATCTTAATTTGGACTCATCAGACCAAAGGACAGATTTCCACCGGTCTAATGTCCATTGCTCATGTTTCTTGGCCCAATCAAGTCTTCTTCTTCTTCTTGGTGTCCTTTAGTAGTGATTTCTTTGCAGCCATTCGACCATGAAGGCCTGATTCATGCAGTTTCCTCTGAACAGTTGATGTTGAGATGTGTCTGTTACTTGACCTCTGTGAAGCATTTATTTGGGCTGGTAACTAATGAACTTATCCTCTGCAGTAGATGTAACTCTGGGTCTTCCTTTCCTGTGGCGATTTCATCATAGCGCTTGATGGTTTTTGTGACTGCACTTGAAGTTCTTGACATTTTCCATATTGACTGACCTTCATGTCTTAAAGTAATGATGGACTGTCGTTTCTCTTTGTTTATTTGAGCTGTTCATGCCATAATATGAACTTTTAACCAAATATGGCTGTCTTCTGTATACCACCCCTACTTTGTACTGATTGGCTCAAACACATTAAGAAGGAAAGAAATTCCACAAATTAACTTTTAACAATGCACACCTGTTAATTGAAATGCATTACAGGTGATTACCTCGTGAAGCTGGTTGAGAGAATGCCAAGAGTGTGCAAAACTGTCATCAAGGCAAAGGGTGGCTACTTTGAAGAATCTCAAATATATTTTGATTNCTGTCATCAAGGCAAAGGGTGGCTACTTTGAAGAATCTCAAATATATTTTGATTTGTTGAACACCTTTTTGGTTACGACATGATTCCATAGGTGTTATTTCATAGTTTCGATGTCTTCACTATTATTCTACAATGTAGAAAATAGTAAAAATAAAGAAAAACCCTCGAATGAGTAGGTGTGTCCAAACTTTTGACTGGTACGGTATATACACACACATTATTTATTTCCTTTTTCCCCCTGGCTGATCTTTTGCACATGCACGTATATTGGTTTAAATTCACATTTAAAAGGTTTGTTTTAAAATAGAACATTAAAATCAACAGAATCTCAAACTATCACACCCTTGAGTGGCCCTCCAATCCACTCCCCTCGGGGGAGTTAACCGGACCAGATCCCCCCAGGGTAACTCAAGGGCATCTGCATATGACAAATGGAGCCTCAATTATATATTTTATTAGTCCAAGAGGGGAAGGGGGCTGGGGAATTAATTTTTGGGGTTAGGTTATTAGAGTTTAATGAGCTTTGGGTTATCAAGATGTCTGTGAGAAAGGGCTGTGTTGAACAGGATAGTGTCTCAGAGGAGACTGCTGGGTGGAGATATAGCAGGACGGCCTCTTCATAATGACTGGTATAGAGGGAATGGAATGATATCAAACGTGAAAACCATGTGTTTAATACCTTTCCATTCATTCTGTGCCACCAGCCGCCTGGTGTGTGTGTGCACGTTGACGGATGTGGTGGTGGAAGGTTTTCGGGTTGACCACTTGCTTGTTCTGGCTCCACGCGAGGGTCACAGACGTTTGGAGCGGACAAAGGACGGGGCGACATGGTGGCTGTTTCCCTCAGCTCACAGCAGCTGTTGAGTGGGACTCTGCTAATGACTGGACACTATGTATCACCATGGTGTAATAACTCCACTCTGAACAGGAGACAGGGCATTTCTCGTAAACCTCCCTCCCAGTGATTTTCAATTTCACTATCAGTGCTACTCACGAAATTGTGGCATTTTTATTGTGCAGTTATAAATGAATGGAGGTCTTTCTCGACCAAGAGAGGCTTGGTTGAATATTGATGCAGTTCCGTTGTGATGGTGGATGTTCAGACGAGGTATCTCAGAGACAGTTTGCAATGTATTATTTAATGATTAGCTACAGAGAGATGTAAGGACCTTTTGTTGTTGAGAAAACACAGATCCGCTGTACTCGTCCCTTCTGTTATGGCTCCGATCAAAAACATCCCTAATTAGTTCCTAGCAAACTACATTGCATTGCAGATTCCATGCATACATTGTCCTCTATTTTTTATTCTACATAAATTCTTCATTTATAAGTTGCTTTGTAAAATGGCACCGCGTCTCACAGCAAATGCCCATTCAATAATAAGTGAACATAATCTGTGTCATTTCGATTTAAGAAATGGACAAAGGAAACTAGACTACAGTCGCGGACCTAAAGAAAAAATGTCTGAGGAAAAATCTCCACCACCTGTGGCTTATAGCCTGCCTCCCAACTGTAGCCATCATGTCATGATATATGTTCAGTGTGTTTCATATTTTCCAAAACGGTGAGGTCTCTGCTGACAGCCTTGGAGTGTCTGATGAAATATATACAGACTGAGCTGAGGCAGGCAGCATCAGGGGGAGTGGTCTCTGTGTGTGTGTGTTTGCCTGCCTGCCATGATTCACTGTCAGTAGTGTCCCAGTTAGCAGACAGTCAGGCCTGGTCCTTAGGGAGCTGCACACCAGTGCTCCCATACATCACTCTGACAGGGGAAGCTGCTGAGAGGCCGGACAGCCGCCAGCAGCCGGCCTTGGCTCGCTTACCCATGAAACAAGAACTCAATATTATTGCCCTGCCTCAGACCAACACTGATGTTGGGGTGTTTTATCAATCAGTCCAGGATCCACTGTCTGTCTGTCTGTCTGGGCCTTCAGTTACACTACTGTACATGTAGCGCTGTAAACTAGCCTCAGTTGAGAAACACCTTTTTTGCTATTTTTAAGTATTCTCTTTGACTAAAAAGAAAGTCTAGTGATATAATAGATAAGAATTAATCAAATGATTTAATTCAAGTACTGTGGGAAATTGAACAGGGTTTCCACATAGCTACGGCATTATATTTAGTTGAATATCATTGTTCGGGTACAAAGCAGACAGGGATCAGAGGGGGATAACACCAGRGGACCGTTGTGTCTGTTTTGAATCAAATCCTGCATGTGGTCATTAAGCCGTTGCCTAGCGTACATATGGGGGCAGACTGRAAGAGAAGAGGCTGTAGGCTCTGATTGAGGAGATGCGGGCCCAGTGGGGCAGGGCCTTGACATGTGTTGTCAAAGGGCCGTGACACCTGACCTCTATCCACAGAGAGTGACCCCACCCACCCCCACTGTATTCACAGCATTCAATCAGATGCCCTTGTGTCCAGTCCACTGGCCAGATGGCTGTCTGATAAAGGACCGAGAGACACAGCAAATGTTTAAATACAAATAACAAACGTTATTCCCAACTACACTACCAACCATGCAAACAAAACAAAAACACAGTCCACCAGTATCCATCATACAGGAAATAAGTCATGAGAGTTAGTACACCAGAATAATATAAACCTATATGATACACCAAACAATGAGAGTTAGTACACCAGAATAATATACACCTATATGAACACAAAACAATGAGAGTTAGTACACCAGAATAATATAAACCTATATGATACACCAAACAATGAGAGTTAGTACACCAGAATAATATACACCTATATGATACACCAAACAATGAGAGAAGTACACCAGCATACAATATAAACCTATATGATACACCAAAACAATGAAGTTAGTACACCAGAATAATATACACACTATATGAACACCAAACAATGAGAGTTAGTACACCAGCATACAATAAAACCTATATGATACACCAAACAATGAGAGTTAGTACACCAGCATACAATATAACCTATATGATACACCAAACAATGAGAGTTAGTACACCAGCATACAATATAAACCTATATGACACCAAACAATGAGAGTTAGTACAGCAGCATACAATTGTAAACCTATATGATACACCAAACAATGAGAGTTAGTACACCAGCATACATATAAACCTACAGTGGGAGAACAAGTATTGATACACTGACGATTTTGCAGTTTTCCCTACTTACAAAGCATGTAGAGGTCTGTAATTTTATCATAGGTACACTTCAACTGTGAGAGACGGAATCTAAAACAAAAATCCAGAAAATCACATTGTATGATTTTAAGTAATTCATTTGCATTTTATTGCATGACATAAGTATTTGATCACCTACCAACCAGTAAGATTTCCGGCTCTCACAGACCTGTTAGTTTTTCTTTAAGAAGCCCTCCTGTTCTCCACTCATTACCTGTATTAACTGCACCTGTTTGAACTCGTTACCTGTATAAAAGACACCTGTCCACACACTCAATCAAACAGACTCCAACCTCTCCACAATGGCCAAGACCAAGAGTGTGTAAGGACATCAAGGATAAATTGTAGACCTGCACAAGGCTGGGATGGGCTACAGGACAATAGGCAAGCAGCTTGGTGAGAAGGCAACAATGTTGGCGCAATTATTAGAAAATAGAAGAAAATAGAAAGAGTATTCAAGATGATGGTCAATCACCCTCGGTCTGGGGCTCCATGCAAGATCTCACCTCGTGGGGCATCAATGATCATGAGGAAGGTGAGGGATCAGCCCAGAACTACACGGCAGGACCTGGTCAATGACCTGAAGAGAGCTGGGACCACAGTCTCAAAGAAACACATTAGTACACACTACGCCGTCATGGATTAAATCCTGCAGCGCACACAAGTCCCCTGCTCAAGCAGGCGCATGTCCAGGCCCGTCTGAAGTTTGCCAATGACCATCTGGATGATCCAGAGGAGGAATGGGAGAAGGTCATGTGGTCTGATGATTCAAATAAGAGCTTTTTGGTCTAAACTCCACTCGCCGTGTTTGGAGGAAGAAGAAGGATGAGTACAACCCCAAGAAACACATCCAACCGTGAAGCATGGAGGTGGAAACATCATTCTTTGGGGATGCTTTTCTGCAAAGGGACAGGACGACTGCACCGATTGAGGGGAGGATGGATGGGGCCATGTATTGCGGATCTTAGCCAACAACCTCCTTCCCTCAGTAAGAGCTTTGATGATGGGTCGTGGCTGGGTCTTCCAGCATGACAACGACCCGAAACACACAGCCAGGGCAACTAAGGAGTGGCTCCGTAAGAAGTATCTCAAGGTCCTGGAGTGGCCTAGCAGTCTCCAGACCTGAACCCAATAGAAAATCTTTGGAGGAAGCTGAAAGTCCGTATTGCCCAGCGACAGCCCCGAAACTGAAGGATCTGGAGAAGGTCTGTATGGAGGAGTGGCCAAATCCCTGCTGCAGTGTGTGCAAACTGGTCAAGAACTACAGGAAACGTATGATTCTCTGTAATTGCAAACAAAGGATTCAGTACAAATATTAAGTTCTCTTTTCTGATGTATCAAATACTTATGTCTTGCAATAAAATGCTAATTAATTACTTAAAAATCATACAATGTGATTTTCGGGATTTTTTGTTTTAGATTCCGTCTCTCACAGTTGAAGTGTACTATGATAAAAATTACAGACCTCTACATGCTTTGTAAGTAGGAAAACCTGCAAAATCGGCAGTGTATCAAATACTTGTTCTCCCCACTGTATAGATACACCAAAACTATGAGAGTAAGTACACCAGCATACAATAAACCTATATGATACACCAAACAATGAGAGTTAGTACACCAGAATACAATATAATACTATAATACACCAAACAACTGAATAGTTTATAACACCAGCATACAATATAAACCTATATGATACACCAAACAATGAGAGTTAGTACACCAGCATACAATATAAACCTATATGATACACCAAATATTATCAGTATACAAAATAGAATTCCTTCAGCCTGTTCTTCTATTTGGTAAGAAAAGTACATAAAATAGGGTTTTGTGAGGAATTACAAAAAAAGATTTTTTCCCCCTATCATTTTCCAATATTTCTCAGTATATGTTTAAGAGGCAACAACATTAATCTCGTGACTGAGTGGAGAGACGAAGCGGACTCTGGAGGACCATGTAGTCCTTACTTAATCAAATTAAACCTCTTCATGCGAGGCCAATTTATGACATTTCTCATCCCATTGTTCTGCTCACTCCATCAAATTCGCCTCAAACCTGGGACCAAAACAATCAACTGAGTAGTCTCTGGGTGGTGAGGAATGGTGTGTGTTGTATCTGTGTGCTTTTGTACGGGTGTGTGCAACTCAGGGCTAGCGAGACAGTGTGTCTGTTTCGTGATTTGTGTATGAGCGTGTCTTTGTTCACTAGGGATGTGCATTTTTCCTTACAAGCGGGATTCGATACGCATCTAGATACATGGACTCCAATACGATACGGAAACGATACTTTTAGTTTGAAACGATTCGAATCGATGCGCTAACAATTGTTGTATGACCACATTCTAAATGAATATCTGATACTGATGGAGCTCAGGAGCTGGATCTGTCTGAGCTGACATCTCTGAGCCGAGTGGGCCTGTGTACAGTATGTGTGCGTGTGTGTGAGTGATGTGGTGTGTGGGTTGAGCCATAGGGAGAAGATTTACCATTTACCACTATCAGATTAGGGGGTTCAATTTATGTTTTTGCGCCGTGACTTTTTATCTGAAATCCTCATCACCCACCGATTAACTTGTCATATAGCAGATTAAAATGTTTTGAGCTAGTAATACGTCAATATTTGTTGTTAGAAATTAGCTATGACATACAAAGACGATTCATTTAACACCGTTTTGGATTTCACCCGTCTCAAAAGCGAATGGTTTTGACCATTTTGTACTTTATGGAGGAGAGTTGCTCTCTTCTCCTGTTCCAACCCGTGAGGCTTGCAAAAATGATTGCTGTCCTTGTTATAAAATTACACCTTTACCCTGTTCATGTGAAAATGGCCAGATGCATTGACTGTTTAAATCAGAACTACCCAAAATATTTTGTACGGTGAACCTGGCAATCCAAAAGCCCCATTCAGCAGATAGATCATCAAGATGTGAGTTGTGTCCATTCAGGTAGCCTACAAAGCTCTGCCGTTAAAACTCAATTTTCTACAGCGCATTTGATAACAATGACCCAGCAAAATAAAGTGGTTGTTCCTCAGTTAATAAAGCCTACGATTTAAGATTGCGACAGCCATTTTACAAACATCTGAATGCTGAAGGTGGCGCGCAGATATAGCCTACCAATATTAGAACAGGGAAAGGGTAGGCCTATCTATCGTTGGCACGAGCAGTTTCGTCTGCGGCACTGTGCACACAGTTATCTGACTTTGAGATCAACGTCATACGCTGTTACATGCATAAAAGTTCGATAGGCTGAAGGAGAGGGCGCATCAATTCAGTCACAACAGAAAAGAGGAATAAAGCAGAAAATAAAATATGAGTAAAAAACTTTAGTGAACCGGCGATTTGTAAAGCTTGAATGCTTTAAAAAAAAACGATGCATGCTTAATTTGGATCGGCTTGGGCTCCCGCGCACCAATGCACTCTCATCTTAAACATTTGAACAGGGGACCGGTGTGTGCAGTATGTGCGTGTAAATTGGCATGTATTATGCCTGGATCAGCTGGACTGGAAGTTTAAAATGAGCTCACTGACTGCTCATTTCCATTCCCATCTGTTTGCTGACCTCTGGGAAGCCCTGAGGGCACACATGGTGCATCCCCCCTGCCCCTGGCCCGGCCCCTGGTCAGCCCCGTCTGACCACCACTGACCCAACACAACTCCTCACTGACCAGCACCTCCCCGAAACGGAATAGCCAAGTCCGACCAAGACTCAGTATCTCCAACCCCTGCCTCCAGTCCAACCTAAACCATAGACCTAGTCCCTAAACAGACAGATAATGCAGCGGATAACACATCCAGTCCAGAGTGTTGGTACAATTCATTGTTTGGAGCACTGTTCATTTGCCTCTTTTCTAAATCCTTTTGAAAACATGGCCCACTGACCACCAGCTCCCCAGAGAAGTGCATCATGCCATCTCTTCTGTGATTGAAGGCGAGTGGGGGTCAGTGTGTCAGAAAGAAGGTGTGAGGAGCTCACAGGGGTCTTGCCCTCCATTCTCCAGGGGCTGACCCCATGTTAAAAGGGCGTCAGCTGGAGTTCTGTGATGGGTGCTAAAGACCTGCCCCCTCCTTTGTTCCAGAGCCCTGCCATTCAGAGGCTGTGAAGTGCAGCTATGCCTCTTTGTTAATGTCTTGTTTATTTGGGTGGTGCGTGGGTAAAAGGTTGGGGACAGACAGGTAGAGTGGGACTCTCACCTCCCTTTAAAAGGAGCACTCTCGCGCCCTGAGGGTATTCTCAAGCGTGCTTCTCTTCCTCAAGCTCGTGGGGCCCTTCTAGCCCCATCTATTTAAAAAAACGGGACGAGGAAAAGCCAAAGCTTTGTGGACTCGGGAGTACCAGATAGCTGTCTGGGGCTCTGACTGATCTCTAGGTCAATGGAGAGAGTTCTCCTTAACAGAGCCAAGTGGTCTTTGCCATTTACAAAAAAAGGTGTTCCAGGTAGAACTCTTTTGGGTTCCATGTAGAACCATCTGTGGAAGCACCTTTTTTTTCAAAGAGTGTAGAGAGAAAAAACGCCCCTCAGAATCCTATAAAGGGCTATGAGGGTTTCTCAGTGAGCTCTGGAAACCTGTCTTCCCTTAGAACAGGAGAGCAGAATATTTAGGGTTCCCTACCTTGACGTACAGAGTAGCAGCACCCTCTGGTGGGAAAACCGGAGCGGCACATATCGGAACTGGCTTGACTGTGATAGCTCGCGTCATAGCAATCAGAGGCAAAAGGCCATAGGCACGGGAAAAAAGGGGAACAGTGGATGGCGAAAGACAAATTGCCGTCCTGCTCCGTGTGTCAGTGAGACCGGATGTGCGGCTGACATGCTGACTTCTACCCCTGGCTGAAAACCTGAGAAGACACCGGGGGGAAAGCCTGAGCGAGGGAGGCTCTCGGGGGGAACAAACTCGGGTGGGAACAAAAAGTGAGTCTCCTCCATTTTCTCATGTGAGAATGGTCACAAAAGTGAGCTGCTGCACAGAGAATAGGATTTTGTCTTAACGCAGGCCTGCCTTCCCACTTCTGCGAAACTGTAGAAACTGTTAAATCCGAAGACAGAGGGGTAGGGCAGACAGCCGTAGGCCCGGCACACTATCATCTTCAGCTGCCAGGACTGCACCCTAGGCTGGCTGACCCTTCTTACCTCCTTTAGGAGGGTTAGCGGGGAGGATCCTTGCTGCCGCTGCAGCATAAGACTCCTTCTCTACAAGTTTGCTTTTGTTCAGGAGCCTGAGTTTTGGCAGACTGCTACATTGCTGGGGACCTCTGTCCCCCAAGGCCAGCTTGTTGCCCCTTCCCAGCTGTAAGACTGGGGCGAGATGCAGGAACCAACATGCTGCCATGGGGCCCAGATCTGTGGGGCAGGCAGAAGTTGAAAGCTTCACCTTCTTTTTTGCGCATGTCACATTTCTGTCACAAAAGTGGGCCCGAACAACTCCTTGGGTCACTAGGGCATCAAGGAGGTCCACTTTTTATTTGTCTAAGCTGGATAAGCTCAGCCAAAGTGCCCCTTCTCTYACCACTGCAAGGCTCATAGTACTACCACAGCCTCGAATGGCACTACGAAAGGTCTGTCATCATACAGATCTCCTCCCAAGCATCTGGGTCTAGGGTGTTCGATTACTTACACACTTCCTCCAGTAACTGAACATGATACGCCAACAATAAAGAGGTCACATTGAGAGCTCTATTTGCTTGGGCTGAGGTAAAGTGCTCCGCCTTCACATGGAGTGAGGTGCTGGTTTCGTTAGTAATACGGTGTAAGGGGCTGAGGTGGTAAGCCAGTGACGGCTCCACCGTGGAAGGGTTGCCAAACGCAGATTCCTCCATATTGTCCAGGCTCGGGGTACCCCTTGCAAGACTCTTGCTAGTGCGGGGTTTTTCCCATGAGCTCTTAGCTTCCCTGGGGCAAGCTGGTACTGCGGGGAGCAGTTCCCTTATCAGGTATGGGACGGGAGTCTCTTCCCATCGTATAGGTCCCTTAACAGGAGTAGGGGGTCTCATTGCCGAGTCTGGCCACGGCCTGCTTGCAGACATGAAGGAGTCCAAACTCCACTGGAGGAGGGGCACATCCACTGCTCTCAGGGCTGTTAGGTCTGCTGGCCTGAGAGGGCGGGAGAACGGGGTCATCAGCGCAGGAGATGCGGACTATCTCACCTTCCCCTGATACTACGTCGTCAGACAATGAGGCGAGGGAGTTGAGGCTTTCCATGACCTCGCCCCAACAGGGCTTGGTTGCAGAGAGCTGAGCCTCAGCTGTTGCTGTTGGCTCGAAGGCAAGAGGGGCTATTGAGATAAAAGCATTAAGCCTTCTCTCCTCAGACCTGCCCTCATCAACAGTCTGCAGTGCTCACAGGACTCAGGGTCTTTGAACATCTCTTGGGCATGTTCCTTACACAAGAAATTGATGCATAGAGGGTGGAAATCTTTCCCCGCAATCATGGAACCGCAAACACAARAACGAGACGGTTTGAGCGCTGGGCTAGGCTCGTCTTGGGATGGGATAGCAGCGGCCATTGTCAGGAACAAGGCTTGCTAGGGGGACCGAGCAACGCCTGTGTTGTAAGAACAACTTGTAGACGGCGCAAGCTAGCTAGTACCTTGTGGCTGGTGGCTAGCAAATCGTAGCTTGTGTAAATGGTGTACTAAGCTAGCTAGTTAGAAGCCTTGCGGCTAACAGGTAGCCATAATGAGCACCATATAACACTATAGCCGCGAGGCTAGTGGGGCGTTAGCTAGCTCAGTGCTAGCTGAAGGAAACCGCTTGGGGGCAAAGTTAGCCTTCAGATAGAGTGTTCCCGTGACCGACGGCGTCGTGAAGGCTGGGATGGTCGGTCTAGTTAACACAACAGGCGAATGTAGGTTAAGCTAGATGAGAGACGGGAGCTATCAATGCTACCGTGCTAATGAGGTTAGCTTGCCTCTCAGCGAGCTAGCCAAATTAGCCTTGCAAAGTGGGCTAACTGAGTCTCAATAACTAGCCATGACGCTAGCTACCAACGGAGACTGATAAGTAGAAAGGAATTTCTACACAAAACAAAAGCCTTCCGGTACTCAACCTCTTGACAGGGTTTGAAGACCTGCGATATCCTTCTCGGTTCACTTGTGAGCAGTTAAGCAGGAAAACAGGTATCCAGAAGATCTGAGGAGAAGAGAAGCGCGAATAACCAGAGGGCGGGAGAGTGCTCCTTTTAAGGTAGGTGAGGGGCTCACCTCATTCGCCACCCTACCTGTCTCTCCAACAGACGCTTTTAATAGGTACTTCCGAGAGTAAGCGAACCCCACGTGAGATATCGAAACAAATAATTGAAAGAGAACCTATGACTTAGCGCTTTGCTGTGTCCGTCTGTGCCAATGGCACCCTGTTCCCTGTTGGGCAGCCAGACGCCACTGACTGGTCAGTCTGCTGCAAAAGCATACACACTAACCTGAAACTATAGCAACAAGCAGAGCTCACAGCATTATTCCCATTTTTCACAGACTATGAAAAATAGATGAGACAGGGTTTTTTGATGGAGTGTAAGTTCTCTTAAGGCGGTGTGCTAGTCAGTCAGAGAAGAAGGAGATTAGGGAGGAGGAGAAGGTATGGCGGAGGTGTAGAGGAGGAGTAGATTATGTAGTCATGCTGAGAACAGATGCCTGGATGGGGTTTGGGGAAACTGTACTGTTCCACTTCCCTCTGTCTGACCCTGATCCACTCACATGTTCTGTAAGAGTTACTGCTGCTGACTCTATCTGGACTTTTGCTTTATTTGCTTATTAGAGAACAGGAATTAAAAATATAAGAAAAATGTCTTACGGACTGGCTTGCTGCCGGCGACACACACAGGCTTAGTCGTATTAGGATGATTCAAAGTGATTCAAGTTTCTACATTTTTTTGAAGCCACAGACAGTAGAATCTATTTTTCACTTATTGTATCCATCTTGGTTTGCCTGTATTTGAACTGGGCTGCAGTGCTAGTCTGTGTTTTGGATCTGTCAGACCACATTGGTGCTGTGCTAGTGTAGCTCCAGTCAGAACGGAGCAAAGCCAGGGCCTGCCGGTGCCATATGACAAATCGGCGTTCTGCTCTCGCCTACATTCCACCCACCAA